>NC_056625.2:260452058-260752058 GCF_002870075.4 Lactuca sativa | reverse complement strand
CAAAATCAATGGAAACAGAAGAGGGAAAGAAGATGAAGATAAGGTTTCATGCAGTGTTGGCGAAGGCTCAAGAGGAAGTATGGTCTTCGGAGAAGATTAAGAAGGTGATATCTATAAAAAGGGATGTCATATTCGAAGGGAAGTTCGAAAATTTGAAGTACACTGTGGCAAGAACAAGTGGAAAGTTACAAGAATTCACTGTGGCAAACTTTCCTTTGATGAACACATATGATCTAATCAACATTGCCTTGATGCTCAAAGACAAATCATTTTCTTTTCTCCAAGACATAGAACCAGATGTTTTTAGTCTTGGGTGCAAGCACATTAAAATATTTTTGGAGAATTATTTTGAGTGCTTAGCTCAAACAGATGTCGAACTTGCTACTGTCAAAGGCTTCGACATAACTGCACCAATGGCACCAACGAAGAAACAAAATGAGCTGAACAAGTACGAAGATGGTGAAATTTGTTTAAAGCCATTAGGGATTGTTTTTGCAGGAAAAGACAAAGCTGGAAGAGCTAAAAGGTTCTTATTTCAAACTTGCAAAGTGGAGAGATACACCAACTCGCAATATACGCACTTAATTGTTCGTATGAACCATTGCAAGAAGAATTCGGAAGGAGATAAAAAAGAGATAAAGAAAGTTATCTCTTGGTACATGGAAATCCGAAGAGTGCTGATGTATGCCGTTCAATCACTGACGTCTTGAAGACTTCGACCTTGATTCCAAAGGGGGAGATTGTTAGGGCTTAAAAGTTGTAATAGTCGAAGTGTCAGTTAGATTGTTACGAAGTTTATTTTGTCTTCGTTAGAAGGAGTCTTCGGATGTAATGTTATTTATACTAAGGAATTATAAAGAGTAGTCTTAATGTCTAGTCCTTAGTATTGTTATGCTTTTGTTCTCCTATAAATAGGGGTCTGTACTAAGTGATTAAAAAGAGCTTTTCACTCAGTCTTTACATATTATTCATTGTAATCTGTAAATTCAAAAGCATAATACGAGCTGAACAAATATTCTATTTACTCTCGTATTCATCGTTATTACTCTTCCTTAATCCGTACTTGAATCTGTTTTAAACTCGATTACAAATCTCATCACCCCGGTGGCCCCATGCCCCCATGGGCACACGATATTTGTAGATGGAGTCACCAGTAGGGGATACAACCACACTACGGTAGGAACCGAGGTCCCTTAAATCTTAGTCATGAAGAACAAGCTGACCGGGCCCTCCCAGTCATGGTCCGGCGCACCTGAGGTATTGATAACCAAGCTCAGGACATCCTAAATCGAACGGAACAAATGCGGTTTGCTATTGAGAGAGATGAGAGACAAAAACAAGAAGTAAACGGAGACTCCCGAGAGAGACAGTTAGTTTGGGAGGTATGACTACGAGATACCGAGAAACAAGTAGCTCGTCTACGAGCTGCATCCACTACATCAGCACCACCACCAGACACTTTCCGCCACAATTAGGATCAACCTTTTCTTTTTCCCTCCTACTATCCGATATGACTCTCTTTCGTGTATTAAGATGGTACTTACCAATGAAACAATTATGTCCTATCTTTATTTCATGTTACTACATGAATTCAATTATATGCACAACCGAACACACAAAACCGCTAGATACTTAAGGATCTCGAAACTGCAACAACCCATATACCCTAAGGATGGACGTAACGACCGTGCCAAATCTGCGACTACCTACTACCGTAAATACATCATAGGGATGTCGATGGAAAACAATGAGAATCATACGATGAGACGTGAAATTTATAGAGTACAACCAGGAATGACGATCATTACTTACGATCTGGCTTATTAACATGCAGCGGGAAAATGCCATCCCACAGGAATAACAAGCGCACCTGTGAGACACCGCTCCTGCAGATGGACTCTACTACATTCCAAGCTGCTGTAACAGTGGCAGTAACTGCTGCTATGGCACAAATCAATGCAAAAAACGTCAATGGAGGTGGAAATAGCATTGACAACTCCAGTCGAAGGAACGAGCATGGGAACCAACAAGTGACAGCTTATCAAGGCACTCCAAACCCCAAGCTTAAGAGCAAGAAGCAGAAGTCTTGAAGTAAGAGAAAGGGACAACCCACTCAAGGGTTCTCAAAGAAGCAACATGTTGTTGTTCATGCAACCATGACCTCTATTACACCAACATCAACGAGACCATATGCTGGAAGCCTTCCAAAATGCAACCAGTGCAATTTCCATCATAAGGGAGCCAGCCGGGAGCTGCATTGTAAGAAATGCAACCGAAAAAATCACACCACCAAATACTGTAGAACTTATCCACGACCGAATCGTCAGCCAAACGAAAACAACAACAATCGCAACAACCTTAACAACAACACTAATGATGAGACCAGTCACACCTACTATGGGTGTGGAGGAACCGGTCACTTCAGGCGCAATTGCCCCAAGGATAACAATCAAGGAGCAGAAGGATCAGAAATGGTCCTGGCCTTGGGTCAAGGCGAAGCAGTCCAAGACCCAACGGTTGTTACTAGTACATTCCCACTTAACAACTCTTTCGCTTGCCTATTATTCAATAGTGAAGCTGAGCGAAGCTTCGTTAGTAACAAATTTGAGCACTAACTAAAACAACAACCCCAGAAGCTAAACAAAGCCTTTATGGTGGACATGGCTAAAGGGAAAAACCGAATCAACCAAAGATATTTATGTAGGGTACACCTTAACACTAAACAACCATCATTTCAATAGACTTGATGCTAGTAAATATTTGGAGTTTTAATGTGATAATCGACATAGATTGGTTAAGCCCCATCATGCTAATATTATGTGTTGCGAGAAGGTCGTTCGCCTTCACCTCCCCAAATCACAAAACCCTAATAACCTATGGTGATAAACCTGGCGCAAATCTTCGTCTTATCTCGTGCATAAAGGCACAGAAGTGCCTGCACCAGAAGAACTACGTTTTCCTCGCTCTTGTTGTGGACAAGACCAAGGAAGAAGTAAGCATACAAGGTATTCCAGTAGCATGCGATTTTCCGGATGTATCTCCCGAAGAACTTACGGGAAGACCCCAAGAGACAGGTCGAATTTCGAATCGACCTCATACTGAGAACCACATCAATAGCCAATTCACCCTATAGGTTAGCTCCCGCCAAAAATTCACAAGTTATCTAGTCAATTGAGAAGAATTGTTGCGCAAAGGATCCATCGGACCAAGCTTCTCACCCTGGAGAGCTTCGGTCTTGTTCTTCAAGAAGACGGATCCTTCAGAAGGTACATCGATTTTAGGAAATTGAATAAGCTCCCTATCAAAAATTGATACCCACTCCCTTGGACTGACGATCTATTTGGCCAGCTCCAAGGAGCTAGTTAGCTCTCTAAAATAGATCTAAGAACCGGTTATCATCAACTTCGAGTCCGAGAAGACGACATTCCAAAAACTACCTTCTGAACTCATAGCGACCATTTCAAATTCATTGTGATACCCTTCGGTCTAATGAATGCTCGCACGATATTCATGGACCCTACGAACCAAGTTTTCCAAACCATTCCTAGTCATCCTTTTCAGTATTTTCATTGATAACATACTTGTCTACTCACGAAGCAAGAACAAAACCCTGTCAACACTTACGACCGACCTTGAAAGCATCAAAGCCGGAGAATATCACGGAGGAAGCACTACATGGATGGGTAAAACTCTCAAAGTCAAAAGACGAAGCTTATTGTTATAAGAGTTGATTTGGGCGCTATCCGGGTGATCATTGGTAGGTTAACCCAATCTGCCCATTTCCTGCTAATACAGAAATCAAACAAGACGGAAAGATTAACATGGACCTATATCAAAGAGACCGTGAGACTCCATGAAATATCAGTATCTATTATCTCGGATCGGGATAACGAAATTACTTCAAGATTCTAACAGTCACTTCAGAAGGCTATGGGAACATAGTTAGACACAAGCGTTGTTTACTACCCTCAAACCAATAGTCAAAGTGAACGGACCATTCAACCACTCGAAGTCATGCTCTGAGCCTGGGTGTTTGAATTCAGAAAGTCATGGGATACCCAGTTGCCCATGATTGGATTCTCCTACAATAACAGCTATCGCACGAGCATCAAGGTTGATCTTTTCGAGGCTTTTTATGGTCGTAAATGCAGATCACTCGCCAGTACTCTCACGGGACCAGAAACCATTCGCGAAACGACAGAGAAAATAATCCAAATCAGAACTCGACTTCAAGCATCACGAGTCAGACAAAAGAGTTATGCTGACAAATGAATTCCAAGTCTAATGTCGGGTACTATAGAAAGTATTTCCCTGGAAAGGAATGATTCGCTTTGGAAAAATCGGGAAAATTGAACCCGCGATACATCGGACCATTCAAGATTTTTTTTTCGAATTGGTCCAACGGCTTAAAGCTACAGCTACTCGCCGAACATAGCAACGTACACCCTGTGTTCAGCGTCTCGAATCTGAAAAGTGCCTATCAGGAAAAACTCTTATCATTCCTTTAGAAGAGATCGAAGTAGACGAGAATCTCTTGTTCACCGAAGAACCAGTCGAGGTATTGGATAGGGGAGTAAAGCATACAAAAAAAAGTCGCATTCTGATTGTGAAGGTTCGATGGAACGCCAAGCATGGATCGGAATTCACATGTGAATGCGAAGACCAGATGAAGAAGAAGTACCCTCACCTATTCTCTCATTCACGAACCTACCTTTCGAAAGAATTTTGGGACGAAATTCCCTCTAACGGGGGGATGATGTCACAACTAGCATTTTTGCTAGGAAATTCTACTCTCATATAATCATTCAACCAGTAAAATAATTGGTACTCTAAGTGAATATCATACTCTATGCCCATTCAAATACATCTCTCATGTTCAACAAAGAGTTTGAAACTCTAAATATTCCGGTTCAAGGCTATTATGGTCTAGGACATTCTTATTTCGCCTAATGCGCCAATAAGTATCCAAACCGACTATTTTGGGCCTAGGACCCTTAAATGGACTCACATTCACAAAACTCAACATTTTGGGCCACAACAATTCCAATAGCCTTAATGGATCATGAACTCCATTCTTTTACCCTAATGGGCCAAAATTATTATTGGGCTTATGAGATTCGATCAACGCCAATAATTTGGGCCCAAAAATCACTTCATCCTCATTTCATCAAGCCCACTCTCGGCCCAACTATATATATAAAAAAAAGAAATCAACAAACGGTGCTTAAGAGTTTGACACCTAACTTTATTCTAGTGGATATCCATGCATAATTTGCATGTATTTAGGCAAGCATCTACCAAACTTTTCACAAGACAAACTCCCATTCTCTCTCCCTCCCTCTACCTCTCGGCCAAAGACCCCACAACACCACCTCCATTTCTTTCTTTCAAACACTCTCAAGAACTCTCCTCATCTTCTTCTAAATTTTTGAGTTTGCTGTGTAGTTTCAAGAGGATCTTCATCTAGATCATCAACTTGGGTAAGTTCTCACTTAGATCTATGATTTAACTTCTTGATCTCTTCAAAAATCTCCTCTAACATCCATATATTTGTGGATCATGTTCTTAGAACCATCTAACTTCAAGATCTACTCAAGAGATTTGCTAGGATCAAAAATCTTCTTCCACTTCTTCATCAAAACCGATCAATCACCCCAAGGTGAGTTCATACCCCCTATTTTCGATTTTTACTTGGTTTTTGGGGGAGAATACAAGTCTTATGTGTAGATCTATGTGTATATGCATGACTATGTGTGTTTTCCATGAATTATTTGGTGATTATGTGTTGATTACTTCATTAATCAAAAAATATGTTAGGATCTTGAAGTTTATCACTTGGATCTTCATAAGAACATTGAGAAAAGTATGTTTTATCACATATATTACATATAAACTAGTAGATCTAGAATTTATACAATTTAAATAGCTAAAATGAGTGTTGTGTTCTAAGATCTATAAATTAAATTCATAAAACAGCCATTGACAGAAAAGTTTGGGTCCAATCTCGGACTTTTTGGCCCTCTAATGGAAGTATTTTTCAAAACTGTTTTACATGGATAAAGTTCAGATTTACACCTTTAAAATTACTACTCTCGCGTCTTCATACGATTTTTCTACAATATTTGGCGAAATTTACAAAACTGTTTATCAGATTTGAAATAATTTCGGACCAGCCTATGAAGGTGAGCAATTTCACACTTGTTAGAAGACATTAAAAATTATGAGAAAATTTTTGAACAAAGTAGAAAATATTTCCAAAATTCCAGAATTTACGGATCAAAATTTTGACTTACGATGATTTTTCTACAAATTTTCCAAAAACTAGGTCGGAAAAGCCCAAAACCAGAAAAATGTGTATTTCCACAAAAATCAAGCCAAAAATGATATTTTGACAAAAATAGGTTTAAAATGTTATTGTTACCACAAACTAGTCATCAACACAAGTTTTGAACAATATGGAGACTAAAGTTTTATTCTTACAAAAACTGGGCGTTAATTGTAAATTTTTGGCTTATTGGGCCAAGAACGTCATTTTTACAAAAGTGGGCTTTTTATAACAACTTTGTAAATAATCAAGCTAAAATAAACAAAACAATAGCAAACGGGTTAAAACCGATATTCATATCCTTATTGGGCCTCGAAATAATATAAATGTTTAGAGGACCTTAGTGTCCTTTTACATGTATATTGGGCTTAGGATAGACATTCATATTCCTTTGAGCCTGAAAATAATAGACACGTATAGTGGGCCTTAGTGATCCACTTACACGTTTATTGGGCCTGTGAATGAGTTTTTTATGTGTTCTTCTTTCTTTTGCTATTTTAGTGAATACTTGAACCAAAACCAATGATAACTAACAAGCGGATTATTTTGATCATTTTCTAGATTATTAGGCCTTAGTGACCCATTTTTATGTGTGATGGGTCTTGTATACTATTTATATGTTTATTGGGCCTCATTGACCCATTAACATGTGCAACGGACCTTGGATACTATTTGTGTGCTATTTGGGCCTGTAAATACTTTACATGTGAAATGAGCCTTAGTTGTCCTTTCATATATATATATATATATATATATATATATATATATATATATATATATATATATATTTCGGGCCCATGTTATATAATTTCATTCCAATTTGGGCCTTTAAATGATTTACATGTTTAGCGATGCCTTAGTGGTTCACTTACATGGTTCATTAGGCCTGGAATGAGATTATACCTTTCTTCACGTAAATTCGATTCAGGATCGAGTGAGTTTTGTTGGTTGGCACCTATTAAGTGTACGATCGTAGCCTGTAGTTATAACCAGAGTCTCTTGGAGAGAGAATGAGGATTTGTGTATAGATCTATACGAGGATGACACCCCACACCTGAGTTGTTCGCTACAGTTAGACTAACTCAGTCTAGGGTGACAAAAACCTTATAATCAAAAATCAAAATCGGCGTCCAACAACGCTAAGACATGCGAAATTGTATTATTTAGTATGTCTATGACGACTCACTTAGAGGAATTAACGTTATGAAGTTTACGGAAGACCTTTCTCTTTTCTCTAGGATTACTCGAAAACATTCTCGTACTGGTACTCAACCTCGAGGGTTGGTATGGCAACTTTCTCTTTTACAGATAACATCGGGTTGTCTGGGAACATTCTCTTTACTTGCTCTTTACATTATCTCTACATTCTCTTTACCCTTTTAGTCAAATAAACAATAACATGCATGCATTAATACACGATCTGACACAAACACACTAAACAGTTTGCATAAAATATAGGATTTTCTGGTGGTTTTCAAAGTTATACAAATCATTTTCACAAACATGCTTATGAACTCACCAACATTTTTATGTTGACCGTTTTTCAAAATAACTTGTATTTTCAGGAAACCGTTGAAATATGATGAACGAAACAAACTAATGGATATTGTGTCATATTTTGTTTCATTATACTCTTACTATTTTCGCATGTAATATTCAAATACAATACTCGATGTAAGCAATGAATGTTGTTATATTACATGTGTGATGATGATGATGTTATGTCTCAATTGTATTCACTGTAATGATATTTCAAGATGAAGTCACGCACAAGCCTCCGGATGTTTCCACCGTCTGGTTCGGGGGTGTGACACAGAAGGAAGGGCAAACGGTAAAGGAATACTTGAAAAGGTTCACCAAAGCAACTCTCAACACCCTTGGTAAAAACGATACAATGGAAATTGGCGCATTCACCTGGGATTTGTTCTCGGATGAATTGTTTAAAAAGTTTCTAGGAAGGACTCCTCATACTAAAAATGAGCTAAAAGAAAGTTTCTAAAATTACATACGGCAGGAGGAGGGGAAATTAGACAAAGAAGCATACTTTGAAGCATTGACTGCCACCAAACACCAACAAACTGAGAAACAGAACACTTACAGCCCTACAAGGCAAAAAAGGCAACCTTACCAGTAAGCCAAATAAGCGAGGTGATACAAGTCGTGTCACCGACACGACAGGAGAACCAGACGTGCAGAAGTATAAAATGTGGTTGACAAGTAGCAAGAAAAGAATAACAGGAGAAAAACAAAATAATGTGAATACCACCGAACAAAATAGCATGTCATAGGTCACTTTACTTCATTATGAAAGGAAATAGATGAGAATAATCTAAAAGGAGACCTGACGGAACTCGCACGAACTTTGAGACTCAAAAGGGGAGAATAAAAGGAATGTGCGACGACAGTAGACAGATTAAAAGAAACCAAAGGAAAAACCTAAGAGATCTTGACCATCAGGGAACAACAACAAAGAAGCACAAGTAGTCACAACATGGAAGAGCTGGTCAGAAACGTGATTAACCTAAGTTTTTTAATAGATGACCCACGCCCGGAAAGATGGCAAGGAAAACGAACCATTGGTCATCGAAGCACACATCCATAGTTCCATAATCCACAACGTGTATGTTGACATGGTTAATTCAATCAACATAATATACAAACACTTTTTTACACACTTACTTCAAGAATGGAAGACACGCCTTCGCCTGAAAGCAGGAAGATTGACAAGATGTACGGGGCATTGTATATGGTCGCCGGGAAACAATACAACTACATTTATCCCTATACAGCCAAGTTGACAGGAGGAAGAAGATAGCCATAATAAAATTTGTGGTAGTATGCCACATGGCATAACACAACATCATACTAGGGATAACAACCATGTTACACTTTAGAGCCATTGCATCAGCAATACACAAGCTCGCTAAGTTTAACACACCAGAAGCGCCAACAATCATGATGGAAGGAAATTCTTCAAGACACCAATGCTACAAAATCATGGGGGCAATAGAAATAGCCAGGGGTGAAAAGCAAAAGCATAGACCCCAAAGGAAAAAAAAAAGTGATCAACGACGGTTTTCCTGAGCAGCAAATATGATTCGGCACAGAACTTCCCCCGAAAATAAGAGGAAAACTAGTAAACCGACTGAGAAAGTACAAGCATATATTATCATGGATGCTAATTGTTGAAAATATTATGAATTAAAATACAATCTTATATTTATTTTTATACGTATATATATACATATTGTATATAAGTGAATGCAGGTGTGAAAGAAAAAAGGCGCGGACCTAAAACTGGGTCGGGTTATTAGATCCATTTCTATGCAGGTGAGATATAAAAGAAGAGAGAGAGTGGGAAGAGATTAGATAGTCACGATATTTTTAGCTCATTCTTCTCTCTGATACAAGCTTCCTCTGTAAGCTTCTTCTGTTAGGGTTTCTTA
Source organism: Lactuca sativa (assembly GCF_002870075.4). Classification (NCBI taxonomy): domain Eukaryota; kingdom Viridiplantae; phylum Streptophyta; class Magnoliopsida; order Asterales; family Asteraceae; genus Lactuca; species Lactuca sativa. The sequence goes on along the minus strand of NC_056625.2, from coordinate 260,742,287 downwards.
CAGATTAGATAGATCGAGAACTAGAGTTGTTGTATTTTGTGATCATTGTTCATATTCGGATTTATTATGTCTCGATTGTTCATATCTGATAATCATTTTAGATTAGGGTTTGAGTGTTTTTGATCCGAGAGTAGAATAGGATTTTTGTAGTGAGGTTTTTGTGTAAGTTCTTGAAAACCTTCTGTTTCTTTATCCTCAAATGATATAAGAAATGAAGATGTTGGGAAAAATGAGTTTGTAGTTTTTTAACATGGTATCAGAGCATAAGGCTCGTCGTCTCCTTGTTCTTGACGCATCTTCTGGTGTTCGTGACTATGATCTGAGTCATCGATGTTATGAGGTTAGCTTTTTTGTTTTTCGATTAACCTGGTTTTGAGTTACTCTGTACTAGACTTAGGGTTTCATTCCTTTTACTTTATGGTTTTTTTAGATCCTGGTACTGCGAGAATTTTTTGTTGTTCTTGCAGATTGAGTTTCCTGCTGGTGCTAAGATCTGAGTGGAACTGGAAGTCACAAGTATCAGTTATCGATTAATCCCTCTAATCTTCTCTTTGGGGTCGGAGTTCATCACCGATAAACCCGTTGAGTAAAAGATTCAGGGAGTCGATTTTTTTTTCATAAACAAACAAGTTGTCTTAAAGCACTGTGAGGGTTTCTTGTTCCCTTTCTCTCGTTTGGTTATAGATGTACAAGATCTGGTACATCAGTTAGCTGTTATCTGAAAAATTGCTGTTGATTTTTTTTGTCTTTGTTCACCTTGTGCTTTGGTTGTCTTGGGCCCCGACAAACTGTGGTGACCATCTGGACTTTAAGCCAACACAAGTGTTGTTTTTTGTTCTTTACCTGTTCAATTTTTTTCTTGTCTGTTTTAACTGGTATTGTTTGTGATTTGTTATGGCTGGAGATATACCTGAGGGAAGTGGTGTCCCTAAGGATTCTCCAGTTGACTTTGATGATCCCTTATACATACATCCATCTGATAATGCAGTCACTTCCATAATAACTATCAAATTGACTGGTAATGAAAATTTTCGTTTATGGCGTAGTGCAATGACTAGAGGCCTTAAAGCTAGAAATAAATTAGGTTTGTGGATGGAACTATTGTTCTTGAAAAAACTGATGAAACAAAAAAATCTAAATGGGAACGTGTGAATGCTGTTGTGTGTAATTGGTTATTAGGATCTATATCTGAAGCAATATATGCTAGTCATGTTTATTCTGATAATGCTAAAGATATTTGGGATGAGTTGTTTGAAACCTATAATAAGGCTGATGGTTCTGTAATTTTTAATATTCATCAGCAAATAAACACTTTAAAACAAAGTGGTTCTTCTCTTTCAGACTATTATAATAAACTTGATTCTTTATGGAAAGAGTTTGATGGCTTGACGAGTTTGTCTGAATGTGTTTGTGAGGCTGCAAATAAACTAAATGATCATTCTAAAATGATGAAATTAATGCAATTTTTAAGTGGTCTTGATGATGTATATAATCAAGTTAAAAGTCACATTCTTTTAATGGAACCATTACCTACTGTTAAAACTGCTTTCTCAATTCTCTCTAGAGAAGAGTCTCTTCAAAAGAATGGGTCCTTGAGTTCTGTTAGTTCTTCAAAACCTCAAGTGTCCGTTTTTAATAGTAAGGTTACTGATTTTAAAAGAGGTCAAGGTCAAAATAGATTCAGAAATCAAGGATTACAGTGTAAGCATTGTAATCTTAAAGGTCATACAATAGAAAAGTGTTTTAAATTGATTGGATATCCTAAGGATTTTAAACAAAGAAATGGAAATAATAATCAAAACAAATCTGCTTCTGTCAATTCTTCTTCTGTTGGTCATAACAGCAGCTCTGTGGTTGCTTCTGAGTCTGTTTGTGGTAGTGAATGTCATTATCTTACTAGTGAACAATATTCAAAGTTTCTTCGTCTCATAAATGAGAATTCTGCTAGTGAGGATGTACCTGCTGCTGCAAATATGGCAGGTACAACAACATATTGTTTTAACTCTTGTGTTATTCCAAATAAATCTCAAAGTTGGATTGTTGATTCTGGAGCAAATCAACATATGATAGGCTCAGAATCACAACTCCAAGACACTGTGGATGTGTCTAGACTAAATCTACTTGTAAAACATCCAAATGGTTCTTCTGCAAAAATAAATAAGATTGGGAATGTTCAACTGTCTTCTAATCTCACTTTATTTGATGTTTTTGTTGTGCCAGACTTTAGTGTTAACCTTTTGTCTGTACATAAATTGTGTAAGGATAATGGATGTGAAGTTGTTTTCTCTGAACATAATTGTAAAATTCAGGATTCACTATCAAAGAAGATTGTGGAGAATGGTAGAGAATCTGGGGGGTTATATTATCTAGATCATATTCCCTCAGGTAATTCAGTAAATCTAACTAATTCTAAGTGTTGTGTTTCGAAGTTAACTTGGCATAGTAGATTAGGTCATCCAGCTAATCAGGCTTTAAATATTTTGAAAGATAAATTGAATCTAGGAAATGATTCTCTTCCTCCTTGTGAAGTCTGTCATAGGGCTAAACAGACTAGGGAGTCTTTCTCTCCTAGTCAACATAGTTCAACTCAGTTGGGTGAACTAATTCACTTAGATGTTTGGGGTCCCTATAGACTATCCTCTGTAGAAGGGTTCAAGTTTTTTCTGACTATTGTGGATGATTTCTCAAGGGCTACTTGGGTTTTTCTTTTGAAATCTAAAAGTGAAGTTTTTGATTGTTTTAAGACCTTTGTTAATATTTTACTAAATCAGTTTAATGTTAATATTAAGGTTGTGAGGTCTGATAATGGTACTGAGTTTGTGAATAATCAAATGAAATACTTTTGTGTTGAAAGGGGTATTATTCATCAGACTTCCTGTGCTTACACTCCACAACAAAATGGAGTTGTGGAAAGGAAGCACAGACACATTCTTAATGTTGCAAGATCACTTTTGTTTCAGTCAGCTGTTCCTATAAAATATTGGGGAGATGCTGTTTTAACTTCAGTTTTTTTGATAAATAGAATGCCTACATCAGTTTTAAATGGATTATCTCCTTATGAACTTGTTTACAAAAGAACACCTGTTTTTGATCATTTGAGAGTTTTTGGTTGTCTTTGTTTTGCTGTTAAACAAAATGTTTCTGATAAGTTTTCTGAACGTGCTGAAAAGTGTATTTTATTAGGATATTCTTCTGATAAAAAGGCTTATAAACTTCTTAGTCTTGATACTAATACTTCTTTTATGTCCAGGGATGTGAAATTTTACGAATCTGTTTTTCCATTTAAATTGAAGTCAACTAATGTTGACAAAAATTTTTCTGTTTTTGGCCTTAATGATCCATTTTCCTATGATGAGTTTGATTTTAATGAATACTTAAATGATTCTATTAATCTTGATGAGCTGAGAGTGGAATCACAGCTGGATGGTACTGATGCAGCCATTCACCTGGATGATATCATTTCTGATAATGATATTAATCGTAGTGGCGAGGCAGTTGTGCCTCCTTCTGTTGATTTTGTTCCTTCTTCTTCTAATATTTCTGAGGAAAGTAGTCAGTTACCCTTAATCCCTTCTGTTGAACAGTCTTTAGGGTCTTCTAGGTCTAGACGTGAGTCTCATATGCCTGTTAAGTTTTCAGATTACGTTGTTGAAGGCAAATATAAATATGGAATAGAAAGAACTGTTAATTATTCTTCTTTAGACAATAATACTAAATGTTTTATTTCAAATTTAAATAAATCTGTTGAGCCTAAAGATTATAAAGAAGCTTTAACTGATCCAAATTGGGTTAAAGCTATGAATGAAGAGATGGAAGCTCTCCATAGAAATAATACCTGGGAAATTACTTGTTTACCTAAGAACAGAAAACCAATAGGTTGTAAGTGGGTTTTTAAAATTAAATACAAGTCTAATGGTGAAGTAGAAAGATATAAGGCTCGTTTAGTAGCTAAAGGGTATAATCAAAGGGAAGGAATTGATTTTGAAGAAACTTTCTCTCCTGTTGCAAAAATTGTGACTGTAAGAATAATTGTTTCTCTATCTGTACAAAATTCTTGGCCATTGTATCAGTTAGATATTAATAATGCATTCTTATATGGTGACTTAACTGAAGATGTTTATATGTCTCTTCCTCCTGGATATTTTTCTGTTGGTGATTCTAGAGTTTGTAAACTTACAAAATCTTTGTATGGTTTGAAACAAGCTCCTAGAAAGTGGAATGAAAAACTTTGTTCTTGCTTGTTTATGTTTGGTTTTAAGCAAAGTATAAGTGACTATTCATTATTTGTGAGGAAATTTGAAGGATCATTAACTGTATTGCTTGTATATGTAGATGATATTATTTTGACTGGAAGTTGTGAACATGAATTGCAGAAAGTTAAGGATTTTATGAAAACTCAGTTTTTAATTAAAGATCTTGGAATTTTAAAATATTTTTTGGGAATTGAGGTAATAAAATTTAATGATGGTTTGTGTTTAAATCAAAGAAAATATTGTTTAGAATTGTTACATGAGTATGGTATGCTTGGGTGTAAACCTGTAAATACTCCATTGGAAGCAAATTTTTTGATAAAAGCTGATGAAAATGAAAAGGAAAATGAAAATCCATTGTTAGAAAATAAAACTGAGTTTCAGAAACTTATTGGTAAATTGATATATTTGACAATTACTAAGCCAGATATTTCATATGCTGTCCAGGTACTTAGTCAGTTCATGCATAGACCTAAAAGGTCTCATCTAAAACTTGCTTTTAGACTTTTGAGATATCTAAAAAACAGTCCTGGAAGAGGAGTAGTTATAACCAAATCTGATAAGTTTGAGCTTAAAGGGTATGTAGATGCTGACTGGGCTAAGTGTGTGATTACAAGGAAATCAGTGTCTGGATATTTGATTTACTTTAACAACTGTTTAGTTTCCTGGAAGAGTAAGAAACAGTCTACTGTTTCTAGATCCTCTACTGAAGCTGAATATAGAGCTTTAGGGTCTATTACTTGTGAAATAATTTGGATTTTAAAAATTTTGTTTGAATTAGAAATTAAAGATTTAACTCCTGTTTCAGTTTTTTGTGATAATGAGTCAACTATCAGATTGGCTTTAAATCCTGTGTTTCATGAGAGAACAAAACATTTTGAAATTGATTTGCATTTTATTAGAGAAAAGATTTCTAATGGAGTGATAAAACTTGTTAAGATTTGTTCTTCTGAACAAACTGCAGACATTTTAACAAAATCACTAACTATAAAACAGCATGATTTTCTAATTAAGAAAATGGGTGTTGTTGATGTTTTTAAAAGTGAAAAATAAATATTTCGATTGAGGGGGGATGTTGAAAATATTATGAATTAAAATACAATCTTATATTTATTTTTATACGTATATATATACATATTGTATATAAGTGAATGCAGGTGTGAAAGAAAAAAGGCGCGGACCTAAAACTGGGTCGGGTTATTAGATCCATTTCTATGCAGGTGAGATATAAAAGAAGAGAGAGAGTGGGAAGAGATTAGATAGTCACGATATTTTTAGCTCATTCTTCTCTCTGATACAAGCTTCCTCTGTAAGCTTCTTCTGTTAGGGTTTCTTACAGATTAGATAGATCGAGAACTAGAGTTGTTGTATTTTGTGATCATTGTTCATATTCGGATTTATTATGTCTCGATTGTTCATATCTGATAATCATTTTAGATTAGGGTTTGAGTGTTTTTGATCCGAGAGTAGAATAGGATTTTTGTAGTGAGGTTTTTGTGTAAGTTCTTGAAAACCTTCTGTTTCTTTATCCTCAAATGATATAAGAAATGAAGATGTTGGGAAAAATGAGTTTGTAGTTTTTTAACACTAATAGATATGGTAGTGATAAATAGGAAGGTAATAGAACACAGGATTAATCTGCAGCCAGGGTCAACCCTAATAAAATAGAATAAGCAAGGCCAAGCAGGCAAGACGAACAAAGCAATCAACTTGGAAGTAGCAAAGTTGGTGGACGCTAATATACTATGTGAAGCATTTTCCCCATATGGATAGCTAACCCAGTTATGGTCAGAAAAGGCGAAAGAAGTTGGCGGATGTGCATAGATTATTCAAGCTTGAATAAAGCTTTCCCTAAGGGCTCCAATCTACTGCCGGAGATAGATCAAAAAATAGAATCGCTACAAGGGTTGGAATGGTAGTGCTTTCTCCAGGTATATAAAGGCTACCACCAAGTGTTAATGAAAAAATAAGATGAGGAAAAAATAGGAATTTGCACCAATAATGGAACATTCTGCTACATGCAAATGCCCTTCAGACTCAAAAATGCTGGAGCTACCTACCAACGGCTTGTTGAAAAAATATTGTAAGATTAGATTGGCAAAAATGTGGAGGTGTATGTTGATGATATATAACGAGAGAGGGAATCCAACAAAACAGAGAAAAGATTGTCGGCCTGCTAGACACGACGGAACCGAGGAACATAAAAGAGATGCAAGCCCTGAATGGAAAAATCACAGCTCTAGGACGGTTCATAGCACAATAAGCGAATAAGGGGATGACATTATTCCAAACATTTTAAAGGATGTATCGTAACTTCACCTAGACGAGCGAGGCCAAGCACGCTCTCCAGGAACTGAAAAGAGCCCTTTGGCAAGTCCCGACACTAGCTCGCCCCATTCCAAGTGAAATATTGTCAATGTACCTATCAACAACAATGGATGCAATTTCAGCAGTGCTAACAGTGGAAAGACAGGGAAAGCAACTTCTAGTATATTTTGTCAGCAGGGCACTACAAGGAGTAAAACTAAATTATCAAATGACCAAGAAAGTTGTACTAACATTAGTTTATGTTGCCATATGATTGCATTGATATTTTCAAGCTCATCAAATCGAAGTCCTTACCACCCAGACTCTCAAAAGTATCCTACTAAAGCCAGTGAAGTCGAGAAGGTTAATCAAGTGGGCCAATAAGCTAGGATAACATGATTTAGAGTACTACCCAAGAACAAGTATAAAGGGACAGGCTTTGGTAGACTTTTTAGTGGAAATTCCAGACAAGGAATGTAACATGACCACCATGCAACAAGACGAAGAAGCAAAATGCATCACAGATAGTCCAACCTGGAAGTTATATACTGATGGCGCAGCCAACAGGGAATGATCAGAAGCAGGCCACATACTCACTAACCCAGAAGGAAATGAGATAACGTATGCATTATGGTTTGATTTAAAAAAAAAAAAAAAAAAAAAAACAAAGCCGAGTACGAAGCGTTGCTATCCAGATTAAAATTGGCAAACATAGTTGGAGGAAAATATTTAAAGGTTAGGACTGAGTCGACGTTGGTCACAATTCAAATAAACACGGTGTACGATACTAAGAAACCGATAATGAAGAAAAACATGATACAAGTCAGCGAAATGGTAGTATCTATTGACACCTTGAAGATTGATCAAGTCAAAAGAAGTGAGAGAAAATGAGCAGATGCACTCAGCAAATTGGCAGCCACTTGTACAAAAAAGTGATGGTTGAAATACTTAAAACATGAAGCATAGAAGAAATAAAAGTACATCCATCATGACAGAAGACAACGGATAGATGACTCACTTATACGACTGCTTACTTCACAATTTGATGCTAAGTAACCCAAGCGGAGTACGAAAGCTGAAAATCAAAGCTCCACAATTCATCATAAAGAACATGCAGTTATACAATGGAGACACCTAACGCCATGGTGACGCTGTGTAACGGCATAAAAGGAGCAGACATCATGAAAGAAACACACAAAGGAGAAGAAGGAGCATATGAAGGGGCAAGGTCCCTAACTGGAAAAGTGCTATGTATGAGCATTTATTAGCCAACCATGCATAAAGAGGTGGAAGAGCTGATGAAAAGATGCATAGAGTATCAAACTTTCTCTCATTTACAACCGTTTCCATCCATACTACTCACAAGTATATTTATCCCCTGGCTGTTCCACTAATAGGGCAGCAATATTGTAGGATCATTCCCAGAAGCTCCAGGAAAGGTCAAGTTCCTCGTAGTCATTGTCGACTACATTACAAAATGGATCGAGGCGAAGCCCATCGCAAGCATCACAAGGAGGTACATAATTAAGTTCATTTGAAAAAATATATTATCATACTTCGGAACCCCTAAAACCTAAATCAGTGATAATGGGTTACATTTTGTCGAAAATCCATATTGAGGATAGTGTCAAGATAGACATACAAACCAGCGTTTCACCTTAATGGCCCACCCATAGGCAAATGGGATCAAGAAACTCTTGTGAAAAGCTAAAGGTGATTGGGTCGACGATATCCCCAGTTTCCTATGGTCAAATAGAACAATTCCACGCACCAGCACAAAGGAGACGCCTTTCAGCCTGTTTTTCAGCACGAGAGCAGTATTACCAACAGAGTTACTCATGGGATCAGTATGCACAATATGGTTCAGCTAGGAAGCATCGGAAAAAGATTTGCACCATAATTTGGACCTGCTTGATAGAAAACATAAGAGAGCCCAACTAAAGCTGGCAGAATATAAATCTCATGTGAAAAGCTACCATGCCAAACGAATACACAGGAGAGACATGAAAGTTAGAGACTTGGTGTTAAGGGTAAATGAAGTCAGTCACATCGAGCCAAGAGGAAGATTGGGTCCAACATGGGAAGTCCCATATAGGAAAACCACCGCACACCACAATGGATCTAATGAACTGGAAACAATGTATGGGCGACCCATACCAAGAACTTAGCACATCCAACACTTGACTTTATTTTTTGTGTCAAAAAAAAGAGGTGGAAGGAGAAGAGATGAAACATAGACAAAGAACCAGGATGTTGTCTTTGATTTGGGTTCAAATACCCAACTCAACACAACAAGAAGCAGTTCAGCCAAGCCATGGTTCAAAGGATTGCAACCTTTGTGAAAAAAGAGTTGTATGGTTTGAATGCCCAACTCAACACAGCAGCAAGTAGTGCAGCCTTGCCTTTGCTCAAAGGATTGAAACATTTGCCAAGAAAGAGTTGTATGGTTCAAATACCCAAGTTGGTGCAACATCAAGCAGTCCAACCTTGATTTGGCTTAAAGGATTGCAACCATTGCCAAGAAAGAAGTAATATGAATCAAACACCCAATTCCACAATAAAGAAAATAACCATGCAAATAAAAGAGTAAGCAATCAGCTTACATAGCAAAATAAACGACAAAACTAATTGTTTTGTTACATGCGAACACCTAGCAAACCAAAGCTGCATAGGGCCAACAACAAAAGAAAAATGTTCCTTCAAACCCATTTCAGGGTAGTACTAAGTCCTAAAAGCAAGAAAGGTCATTCATTTACCAGCCCCTTGACCTAAGTCTATGATCATGGCATTGCTGCTAGGACCTGCCCCTTCATGATCATCATCCACACATAATTGGCGAAGGCCATTAATATCAAATGAGCCCAATTTCATCATTGAAGCATATTCACCATAAATGAACGAGTCGATTGCTTCAACTATCTCCCCAAAGTGGCTTGAGGTGGAACTAGCAGCACTAGGATCAAACGTTCCATTAACCACTGCCTTGTGTAATGCCTCTCTGCCAGACTCCTCACTAGAAGCGAATCACATGTTCTTGATTCTCCCTACACCCTGCAAAAAATTTAGGAGCTCAATAGTATTGTCAAACAATCCCCACTATCCCGTCCTTGACCAGCCAATCAAAATCATTCCCTAGACAGGACAACTCTGCCTCACTATCAAGCTACAATTTCTCTTTATCCAACAACTCTCTCTCTCTCTCTCTCTCTCTCTCTCTAGAGTTCCCACATGGATTTTCAAGGCCTCATTCTATTAGAGGGTGTTATGAAGCTTTGAATTCATTTTGGAGCAATCAAGGTTGTAGAACTCGTTACTCGGTACCTGTTCGCCCGACTATTGAGTAGCGAGTACTCGAGAGTACTCGGGGAGTACCCAGATTCGGTAATTCATGTAGAAATATTTTTAGGGAACATATATGAATCAAAATCATAAGTTGATTGAAATATATAACAAAACTAGATATATGTGAATACACAAAAAACTAAAAAACACATAATGGTCTCACTTCGTGAATAATTATTGAAAATTTAGGATATATATGTAGTAATAATCACATTTGTCTGTTAAATAATAAACCATTAAGTAAATTATACATATTAATCACTGAGTTGACCGAGTTTTACAATATTGCTCAGTTCAATAAGGGGTCGATCAGGGAGTACTCGGGATTCTTTAACTCGCCTCAGTAAGGGGCTTAGTAGCGAGTACTCGGAGGAGTAATCGGCCAACTCGGTGAGTTGTAAAACAATGGATGCAATGCTCCTCAAGGGTCATTTTCTCACCAGCCAACAACTCTAACTGTTAGCGAGAGGCCTCCACCAAGAACTCCAAAGAAGCAAACATGTTGTTGGAAACCCCACTCATTCGTACGAAGCTTGACAGCCACACTTCTTAGAGGAAAAATGTGGTGAGACCCCTTAGTAAGGAAAAAATCTCTTTGAGCAAAAGAAAATTCCATAACATCAATTGTTTGGCCATCAGTAAAAGCCTCCATCTCATAAATGGTTCCATTGGGGAAGGCATGACGCGAAAACTCAACAACAACTTCTTGTTCAGAAAGACGAGACTCGTCAGTGAGATTACATTTAAGAAATAAAGGATTGTTGGAAGAGAGATTTTAGCCTTGGAAACTAGCAATGTGGTTAGCATACTCGGATGTCCTTGAAGTAGTAGGAGACTTAACTTTGTGGATTGGCGGTGGCACTGTTGGGCCGGTCACAATAGGACCCTTGTTCAGGATGAGCTGCTTAGTCGCCCTTGGTATCCCTTGGGATCAGTATGTATCATCGTTAAGGATACTTATTACCTATTGACTAAAAGGAATCAAAGTGAAAATGAAGCTATTGGCAAGCTTGCGACGGCGATAGCGGTCGACAAGGGTTTTTCTTATGGCCGCTTTAGAAAGACTCACAAGGCTCAAAAGTCCTCTTTTTCTCATTACATGAGGCGTGACACCTGCCACAATTCCCTCCTTGTTATCTTCCACGTGCTAAAAAACCTCATAGGGGGCGGGAGGAGGAAGCATGACAAGAGACACGCCAGAAGGGTTGCCAGGCGCCTCGCCAATAGGAGTCGAGTACGAAGGCATCAAAACAGAAATAGAAGTGAATCCCTGAGAAAATTACCGGGAGGGAAGGGGGAGGCTTTCACAAATAGAAATCGGTCGAAACTGGAAGTCCCCCTGGAATCTCCACCCAAAAACATCAGAGAAGGACAACACATGTTTCTCCCCTGAAAGGCAATCATTCCCTTTTTACCTTTTATAAAAAGAGGGAAAGAGGAAATGGAGAAATGGAATAAGCACATAAATGGAATAGAAAAGTCAAAAACAAGAAACCTCACCTCCATTGACAACAAAAAATTCAGGCATCTCTTGACAACGTCGCCACTCGGTTCTCATCCCTGCAGCAGCAAAAAGACACTTAGGGAACTCCTTGGGAACAATGGTAAAACATTCCAGAAGATGAACTGTTTCTCTATCCCGACCAATTAGTTTAGGCGCACTATCAAAATTTGTTTCATTTCAAACATAGGGACATCCAACTCGAGAGTTGTCTACCCAGAACCAATGATTTTGATTATTGTTCGGGATGCTCTTCCTGTTCAGAACAAGAACATGAGCATTCTTCGAGATGTAGAAAGTAAACATGTCACCATAAGTAGAAAAACAAAAGAAGTTATTGAACACCAAAAGACTTGGAAGAAAACCTTATGATTAACATAGCATCTCGAAAGCAACAACCTTGTTTACCATATTAAGAGTAAGGTTGTAAACATTGATCCTGTTTTTACGAAGTACCTCGTCGAGAAAATTAGTGGTCGGATGCTGGTAGCCGCCATCAATGGTCCTGACATACACACCAACCTTTCCCAGAGGAGGTTCCAAAAAAGAGGCATCATCCATCGGGACAAGTGCTCCATCCTTCAACTAAAATTCTTACTTCTCTTGGATTATCTCGGCATACTCAGAGGTCAAGATAACACCATGGCAAGAAATCGTGCTAACAGAGAGACCTATCTTCTTTGAAAATCAAAGGAAGGAGGAAGAAAAAAATTGAGAAGCAAAGAAGAAAGCATATAAAGAGGAAGGCAAGTATTTATGGATATAGATCATTGCAAATCAAATGCCTAGAAAAATCCAGACAGTTTGTAAAGGCAATAATTGCTTGACGAGTATGAAATCGACATGTGCATCATTGAGTCTAGCACATGATGACTCGCTATACTGCCTCATCACTACTAGACTAGGGGACTTGATGGCGTACCCCATAGTGGTCCGTCGTGAGGTGACTAAACACGTTGACATTCAGTCATAGCGTAGCGACCATTGGCTTAAACCTATCAAAGGAGAAACAGCTAGACAACACTAATAGACTAGGCCTGGGAGCTAGTAGAATCCAGCATCGAGGTTAGATCTTGACAAGATAGACGAGAGGATCAGCTATCCCCGATAGCCAGAGTCATACAAGAGAGGACTTCTTGCCCCCCATGCAAGGCTGTGAGACCTTACAAGAGAGGACTTTTTGGCACACTGGGTTGCTATTGGTCGACGGGCCATTTCCATAAATTCCCTAAGTACTAATCACGACAAAGGAGCATTTAGATGGCGACCAGTAGACCAATAGCAACCCAGTGTGCCAATAACTATTGCTATGGTCCCCCCTCGTCCAAAAAGTGCTAACTATATATGAAATGATGGGATCGCTAGAGGAGGTAAGTTCTTTCTGGTCTCTCTCACTAAGATATCACCTAATAGCTTTACTCAAGCCGCTGACTAGAGCATTGAAGCATCCTCCTAGAGAACCTCCGACGTATTTCTCGATTGTGACTACATGTTCCATTTGGTAGATTACTTAGCCGACCAGAGTCGCACCTATGGAACGACGCCGCAACAATATATATATATATATATATATATATATATATATATATATATATATATATATATGACATCCCCATTCTCACGACCAGAAAATACCGATTTGTTTATGTTTTATTTGAAAATCAGAGTATATATTTAAGAGATATTTTCTAGCATTGTTTTCCTATCTTCTAGCATTGTTTAAGAGTCTATTAGAGTGTTCTAATCCTAGTACCTTCAAAGTTAGGATTTAGATTTGGGTTCCACAAGTTCACCACTTCCCAAATGGCCAAACACTCCAACATTAGGAGTGTACAGCTGTACACTTGCATGTGCGGCCGTACACCTCCCCCCCCCCCTTCTGGCCGTACACTCTCATGTATAAACGAGAGACTTAGCCATAATTCAACTCTTTTCACAATCCTAAGCCAAGACCTCGTTTCTCTCTCAACTACCATCTGATTTTTCATCTTGATCTTCAAGATTGTAAGTGTTTCTTCCCTTGAATTGTTGATTCCTTTCACTATCTTGTATGGATCATTGATTTCATCCATGAAATCACTTCATTTTTGTAGATCTTCAAGTGTTCTTCAGTTTCACCAAGAACACCTACTAAGTTCTTGGACCTCAAACACCCCTAAAGGCTGCTATATCGTAAGTACTCCTTTCTATGCTTGTTACTTACTAGATATGCTCCTCAGAAATCGTCCAAACCATGATCATCAAGGAGTGTATGGCCGTACACACCCCATGTGCCCGTACACCCCTTTGTTCAGTGCTTATTGGCCTCAAACTCATATTCTATGCTAGCACATGATCAAGAACACTTAGAGGATGCAGGATATAGTCTTGAAACACAATTTTTGACCATTTCTTCATGGAGTGTACGGCCGTACACTCCCTGGCTGTACACACCAAGCCGTACACCCAAGTGGCCATAGACCTAGTGGCCGTACACACTTGTGTGGCCGTACACCCATTATATGCAACCCTTGGCACTTCTAATACTTCAATCTAAGTGTTTCCTAAGTCCTAGTGTGTTTCCCTTTCATGATTAGTTGTATAAACACTAATTATATTCATATATGTACCATTATATGCTTGTTAGGATCTGCTTGTGCCCGAGATTTCACATAGCACTCAACATCCTTTCCCGATCATTCAGTCAACCCACTCGCTACAGGTGAGTTCATACCCCTGCAATCAACCTTTTAAAGTATTTTAAATGCTTTTAAGGGGGGATACAAGTGAACACAATTCAAATTGTCTTAGTATAAAAATTTATATACTTGCTAAACATCTTGTTTCAAACCATTTTCAAACTGCTTTTAAAACATTGTTAGACTTCTTTATAAAACCCTTTTTAAACTGCTTTTAAACTCTTGTCAAACTCTTTTAATTTCAAAACCATATTCATTTATGTATTAGTGTATAAGTATGCTTTAATGGACTTAGGACTATTGTGGATAACCTTGACTCATGTTCCTTGTTTGGTTGTGGGCTTCGGGTAGGATACATTAGTCCGACTGTCGATTAACTCATAGTTATACATGCTAAATGCGTAATAGAATATAAAACTTTATCTTTAAAAGTTTTACTTAACTCAATTGTTCAAGCTGTAGCAATTGAGCCTTTTCTACAAGTCAAGATCAAAACAAACATCTAGTAAACTATAATAGGTATAGTTTAGTGAGCATATACAAAGAACAGAAGCGAACATATACATATACATCTACATATAGAAAGAACGGAAGAGAACATATACATATACAAGAACAGGAACGAACGTATACATATACATATACATACAAGTACAGTAAGAACATAATAACTAGAATGTGAAATACTACTTCATGATACAACAATACATTGTTGTATCACATTTGTAACCAGATTCTCCTGGAGGGAGAGCGGGCATCGTTTGTATAGATCTATACGGGACAGACACTCCCACACCCCGACTGCTAGCTACAGTCCCAGCCGGTAAGGCTAAGGGGTGACAAAATGTCACCTTACTATTTTATGACGCCAGAAGGTCGTCAGGTATTCAGCCGTCAATCAGTATGGTTACAACTAATTCACATCTAAACCTTTAATTAACCAAATCGAAATTAAAGGCAATAAGACTCTCCAAGGAGTATAGTACATTTAATACGACTACGAGTCTTCATTTTTATCATTTCATATTCAGTAGTGTGACCGATGAGTTAAAACATTCTATTTTCCTAATAGATGATAGTAATAAATGGGAGAAAACATAATTTTACACAGATATAAAGTACTACCATATTTTTCCACACTATTCAAAGTATATATGCAAACATTACATTTTTATACGAGAACAAACATGCAAAACAGTTGGGCCTCGGGTAGAAGGCTACTTTAATTATAAGCAGGAAATATAGGATTTTCTGGGAAAACTTTACAAACTTTTCAAGGTTTTTAATACCAACATTTTGAGGTTTTTAATTAATAAATGACACTAAACACTTATGAAATCACCGGCATTTTATGTTGATTCTCTCTTTAAAAATAACTTGTATTCTCAGGGAACCAGTAAGACAGGTACACCCATGTAGCTTTTGAAGGATGAAGCGGATTCAAGAATCGTCATTATTTTGATTATACATTTTTGGTTTCATTTAAACCTTACAAAGTAACACGCATGTATTTAACTATTCTATTAAAGCAATGGATGTTGTTGATTATTTTACTATTATGCATTGTTATGATACTGTACATGACGTCCTCCACCCCCAATTGTTTCCGCCAATTCGATTTGGGGGGTGTGATAGATTGGTATCAGAGCATTGTTTATGGTAAACTGTGTATATCAACACATAAAAGATATACACACTATAAATGCATTGGGATTAAAATACTCTGACCAAGAGTTTGTACTTTTAAAATACAAGTATTTTACAAAAAGTATACATACATGCATTCATACTAAGGTTAGTATCATACTAGAACAGAACAAAAGTATTACGATTGTTGGACAACACAGATAGGCTTGGGGATGTATGGTCAGTTCTGGGAATGGCATAGCCTGATCAACTATGTCAGTCCGAGAAGTGATTAGCATATGCCCAAGAATGGTTGTGATGTTGCAACAAGTCTAAAAAAACTTACCAACACTACTACAACGAAAACTTTAAAACAGAACATAAACTTAAAATACTATAAGAGCATTTTGTGTTACCATAATTACTTATTTGAGAACTAAAGGTCTTTATTAGTAGGTCAATAGTTTCTTGGTGGATACACTAAGGTTTTATGTAACAAAGATATCATACAATGAGAATCTGTGATCTTTGCTTTACTTCCTGTTCCTTGTTTGGTTGTGGATTTAGAGTTAGGATCGCTTATTCGAAGGTCTATCCTGTTTTCATTACATGTAACTGGTAAGCACTAAGCAGGTATTGGAGTAAATAATAAAGATCATCTTATAATTATCTTAATTAGTGCGTCCATTAACTTTTCTTTTTCCCATATTCTCACGTAGATAACATGGATGGCTTCCATCTCCCCGGCAATCCGTACTTTCCCAACCAAGGCAATGGTGGATGGCTCGATGATGAGCTAGAACGAATCATCCAATCCCTTTGGATGATGACTTCGTAGAGAACTCTTCGGAGGATTCTGACTCCAAGCCTGAAGTCAATAATCTACCCATGTGGCTCCTATCCCAAATCCTAACCCTTGTCTGGCTTTTCAAGGCCCGACGCCTCCATGGGTGGAAAGCTTGGAAACATAGAGTCAAGAGCAGGATCCACCCATGGCATTCAATGGAGACAGAAGCTTCTATGATCTGAGCGAAGGAGGCTCGGCAGACAGGGTCCTGCCAATTCTGGTCTGCAGAGTTGCTCGAAACGAAATACAGGGTAGGACAACCCTCAACCGAATCATGGAAGTGGATGCCAATGCGAGAATGCTTACAATCTGCACCATCCGTCTTGAAGATGCTCGTGAGAGGTCTATGAGAGACAACGAGGCCCTGCAGCAAGAGCTTGCTACAACTCGGGCTGAAGTCATAGAACTCCGAGTACGCCAAAGAGTATTTTAACGAAACCTTCTTGACATGGAGCGTCATCTGGAAAGCTTGAGGGTTCACCCGAGGGGTACCCTTCGCCGGTAGAAGATACTCTACACGTCCTCTCTTTTGGTTTAAGGAATAGCCTTTGTATCTATGATCTATGTAGCACTTTTCCTTTAAAATATTTCTTTCTTTCCAGTACTGTAACTAAAACTTCTATGTTGTCAAAATTTTCCCACTGTTAGTATGTTGTAAGACCTACTCCAAGGTCGAGTTTTCTAAACTCTATGTAACTCCCATACCAACTATAATGACAACAGTAGTTTCCGCTATGTGATCATCTCTTTTAAATTCTATTCTTTTACTATATTTCTCTTGATATCCCTAAATGAAGTCTTATTACCATTTTGTCTTTTATAGATAAAAGATGTCGCCTCGCAAGCGTCCAAACAGAGGTACACCTATAAATCAAAGTCCACCACCACCACCCCCTCCGCAATTCGATGCGGTAATGTTCCAGGCTACGGTGACCGCGGATGTGACCGTAACCATGATGCAAGTAAATTCTGGTGGCGCCAGTGGATCTGGAACCGGTACCAACTCTAACCATGGTGAAAACAAAACGCATACATGGGAGTGCACCAATAAAGACTTCATCAGCTGCAAACCGGTGTTCTTTAACGGAATCGAAGGAATCATTGCACTGTCTCAGTGGTTCGAAAGAACAGAGTTGATCTTTGAGATTTGCTCCTGCCCCGTAGGAAGCAAAGTAAAATTTGCTGCTTGCACCTTCTCTGAAAGGGCTCTGACATGGTGCAATGGCCATGTCAAGTCACTCACACTGTTAGTGGCTAACGCTATGGGCTGGGAGACACTGAAAGACCTGATGACAAAGGAGTACTATCCAAGGGGCGAGGTTCAGAAACTCGAAGAGGAACTTTGGAGCCTTAGGATGAAGGGTTCCGACATAGTGGCCTATACAGCCAGATTCAGCAAACTGGTGACCCTATGTCTGAACATGGTCCCCACCAAAAGCAGAAAGATCGAGAGATACATTTGGGGTTTGGTATCCCCGTATCAAGGAAACGTTATAGCATTGAACCCTGTGACCTTTGATAGTGCCAAGCAATTGGCCCAAAGGCTTATCGATCATGGGGTTCCTCCTCCAACAACAACTACAATTGTTGTCTCAGCACCAACCAAAGTAGTCGACAACCAGAGGAAGCGCGGGGACTAAAAGAAGGGCAAATCAGCTCAACCTTCTTCCAAGAACCAACAGGTTGTGGTTGTCTGTGTTGCCACAACCCCTTTTGCCCCTGTACCAGCAAAGCAATATGCACGGAGTCTACCCAAGTGCACCAAGTGTAATTTCCATCATAACGGCCCCTGCCGGGAAATGCACTGCACCAACTGTGACCGGAAGGGCCATACTATCTGGTTTTGCAAAGCACCACCAAGATCCATCACCCAGGTCCCTGGTATAAGAGTAAGCCAGGCCTGCTACGGGTGTGGTGAGACAGGTCACTTCAAAAGAAACTGCCCTAAAGCTAGGAATGCGGGTGGATCAGGGAGACTACTTGCTATTGGTCATAATGAAGCCATGGCAGACCCCACGGTGGTCATGGGTATGTTCCTCCTCAATAACTCATATGCATGTATCCTATTTGATAGTGGAGCATAGAGGAGCTTCGTGAACCAAAAATTTAAACACTTACTTAACAAAGCACCGCAAGCACTAAAAGAAACCTTCATCGTGGAAATGGCTAACGGAAAGACAGAGAGATTTGATGAGATCTACATAGGTTGTACCCTCATGCTAGATAACTATTCATTTCCAATAGACCTCGCACCGGTGCCAATTAATAGTTTCGACATCATTGTGGGCATGGACTGGTTGAGTCTCCATCGTGCCGATATTCTGTGTTTCGAGAAAGCAGTCCGTCTAAATCTACCAAGTACCGAAGCTTTGTTGATCTACGGCGACAAAGCAAGTACGAGCCTTCGTATCATCTCAAGCATGCAAGCCTAGAAGTACCTATGAAAGGAATATCGTGCATTCCTTGCTCATATAGTCGATGTGAACCAAGAAACGAAACACCTAAAGGAACTCCCAGTAGTACGTGACTTCCCTGACGTCTTTCCGGAAGAACTACCAGGGTTACCACCCCAACGTCAAGTCGAATTCAGGATCGGCTTAGTTCCAGGGACTAACCCCATAGCCAAATCACCCTATCGGTTAGCGCCGGCTGAGATGCAGGAACTATCCGGTAACCTGAACGAATTGCTCAACAAAGGCTTTATTAGGCCGAGCTTCTCACCTTGGGGAGCACCAGTCTTGTTCGTGAAGAAAAATGACGGATTCTTCTGAATGTGTATCGATTACAGAGAACTGAACAAGCTTATTGTCAAGAATCGCTACCCTCTACCTCGCATAGACGATTTGTTCGATCAACTGCAAGGGGCAAACTACTTTTCAAAGATACATCTGAGATCCGGGTATCACCAATTGCGAGTGCTTGAGGAGGATGTTCTGAAAATAGCCTTCCGAACTCATTATGGGCACTGCGAATTTGTAGTGATGCCATTCGAATTAACTAATGTGCCCACAATATTCATGGATCTAATGAATTGGGTGTTTCGTCCTTACTTAGATCAGTTTTTCATTGTATTCATTGATGACATACTTATCTACTCTCATAGTAAGGAAGAGCACAGTAAACTTCTGCTTCAGATCTTGGAAACATTACGATCGGAGAAACTCTACGCGAAGTTCTCTAAATCCGAGTTTTGATTTCAAAGAGTCGAATTCCTGGGTCACATTGTTAGTGAAGATGGAATTCATGTGTACGCTTCCAAAATAAAGGCCATTGAGAACTGGTCAGCACCGAAGACGCCTACGGAAATTCGTCAATATCTAGGCCTCACTGGCTACTATCGCAGATTCATTCAAAACTTCTCACGAATTGCAAAACCTCTTAAAACATTGACCCAGAAGGGCATGGCCTTTGACTAGGAAGAGAAGCAAGAGAAAGCGTTCCAAACGCTGAAACGAGCCTTATGCACTGCACATGATCTTGAGTTAGGAGCAATTGTGGTTGCTCTGAAGATCTGGAGACACTATTTGTATGGCACGAAAAGCACTATCTTTATAGACCACAAGAGCCTCCAACATATATTCGACCAGAAGGAGCTCAATATGAGATAACGACAGTGGGTTGAGCTACTCAATGACTACGAATGCGAAATTCGTTATCATCCCGGTAAAGCCAACGTAGTAGCTAACGTCCTATGTTGGAAAGAATACTCTGGTCGTAGAGTCAAATCATTGACCATGACTATTCATTCACATCTATCCACATAAATTAAGGAGGCTCAATTCGAAGCCTTGAAACCTGAAAATGTGGCGGGTGAATCACTGAGAGATGAATAAAAACTTGGAAGTAAAGAGTTACGGAGCCTTATACTTCATGGACCAGATCTGGACACCGAAACACAGTGGATTCATGAACTTGGTCATGAAAAAAGAACACAACACTCAATATTCTGTCCATCCAGCTTCAAATAAGATGCATCTGGATCTTAAAAAGTTATATTGGTGGCCTAACATGAAAGCAGAGATTGCTACCTTCATGAGTAAATGCCTTACTTGCGCAAAGGTTAAGGTTGAATACCAGAAGCCATCAGGTTTACTCCGGCAACTGGAGATACCTGAATGGAAGTGGTAGCGGATCATGATGGACTTTATAACCAAGTTGCCCAAGACAATAGGTGGCCTCGATACCATTTGGGTGATCATAGATAGGATAACCAAGTCCACACACTTCCTGCCTATCAAAGAAACCGACAAGATTGAGAAACTAACCAGAACATACATTAGGGAAATAGTACGATTGCATGGTGTTCCCATATCCATTATCTCTGATAAAGATAGTAGATTCACTTCGAGGTTCTGGAAGTCACTACAAAGTTCCCTAGGAACTAGGCTGGACATGAGTACAGCCTACCATCCGCAGACCGACGGACAAAGTGAGATGACTATCCAAACTTTGGAAGACATGTTGAGAGCCTGTGTGATTGACTTCGGGAAGGAATGGGATACTCATCTACCCCTTGTTGATTTTTCCTACAATAACAGTTATCACATGAGCATAAAGGTTGCTCCACTCGAAGCCCTCAGTGGCTGAAAGTGCATATCCCCTCTGTGATGGGCAGAGGTGGGTGACACTCAGTTAGCTAAAGGACGAATTCCTGACAGCACTCTCACGGGTCCGGAGATCATTCGGGAAACGACAGAGATGACCATTCAGATTTGTGAACGATTGAAAGCTTGTAGAGCCCGACAGAAAAGCTACGCTGACAAGAGAAGTAAACCTTTGGAATTCTAGGTAGGAGACCGCGTTCTTTTGAAAGTCTCACCCTGGAAGGGCTTGATACATTTCAGAAAGCGTGGAAAGCTAAATCCAAGATACATAGGGCCTTTCGAGATTATCGCTAGAATTTTCCACGTAGCTTACAAACTCAAACTACCTCAAGAGCTTAGTAATGTACCTCCTACCTTCCATGTCTCAAACATTGCGTTGCAAAGCTAAACATCCAAAACGGTCACAAAAAAGTCTATCTCAATGTCTCTTTATCAATCTCTCTCCAAAATCTCTCTCATAACCTCCCTCAACTTTTTATAATCATTTGGGACATCCCAGCCCTTAACAGAGCCAAAAACCGCGCTAAACGGGAAGTTCATTTGAAAAACAGCCACTTAGGGCCAAACCCTCTTAGAGGCGAACCCTGCTAACAACCGAAACCCTGGGAACCGAAGTCATCAGGACCGAAACTGCTTGGACAGAAATGACATGGACTGAACCTGCCCTAAGAACCGAACCTCTAGCGAACCGAACCACCAAGACCGAACCCGAAGCTCACTCCGCATCAGCCTTCACCTTCGCCTTCGCTTCCGGTTCCTGTCATCAAGTTCGCCTATGAGATTTCTCGGCCGGACCACCTCTCCGTTCTCATCAGCAACCGAAACTCCCTTCGGTTCTAAGCATGTTAGGACCAAACTTCGGTCCAGAACTCAGAATTTTCGCAGGTCTCGCATCTTTTCCCGGTTTTCGATCCTTTTCGCGTTTTAAGCCCATTTTTCATGATTCTAACGTGGGATTTTCACCCAAACTCATATTTTGACATATAAGACCCTATATATTCATAATTTAAACACATTTTAAGGGAAATCCATGTCTAAGAATAATATCTGGTGGATAAGATATTGAGTTTGAGTGTTGACTTTGCCTTAAAGTTATGACACAAGCAACCTCCCACACCCACTCTATGACCACTCCCAGTCACTATTCATGCTTTATGTCACCAATCTCATCATCCCTAGACTCTTCCTTGTCCCCTCACACCCTTCCCCAACAAGTTATCTTGGACAAAGGCTGGGAATTCTTTATCTCACCTCCAAGAAGACCTTTCTTACACCAAAAGATAACACATTTCTCTCTCACTTTCACGCTCCAGAATTCGAAATTCTGATGAAGATCTTGAGATTTTCCACCTATTTTTGTAAGTATCGTCATCCTACACTTAAATATTCTAAAATCCTTCATCCAAATCATGGATTTCTTACACAATAATCAATATATTTGTTCCTAGATCTTCAAATCATCAAATATCTCCCAAGTGTTCTTGACTTGGAAACTACTTTTCTTCACCATCCATCTCAGGTAATCACTCAAGGTGAGTTCATACCCCCCCCCTACATTTCCATGTTTTCTTCAAGTTTTAGGGGGGAGAATACAAGTTAAAAAACCAACATCATAACTAAACTCAAACATCAGCTTTCAATAGAAAAGTTAATGTTCATTCACGAACTGTTTTGAACATCTTAAACCTTTTAGTTTTCAAAACTGTATTATACGCAAATATTTCAGGTTTAAACCTTTAAAATGACTGCTTGCACATGTCCATACGATTTTTCTACAATTTATGGTGATTTTTACGAATTCGGACCAGTTTGTGAATATGGATATTATCACACAAGTTAGAGACATCTAAAAATCATAATAAAATTTATGAACAAAATTAGACACATTTTATAAACTCTCAAAGTTTACGGATTCAGTTTTCGACATCGTATGATTTTTCTGTGATTTTTCTAAAGCAGTGCAGAAATGGTAAAAACAAATTAACAGTTTACAACTTTCATAACACTTTGTAACATGTTGAGCAAAGTGTAAATCTTTGATGACTTCATATTTTGCATGTGCTTTCTGTTGTGATATAATTATATAATACGGAATGTTCACTAAATTGTAGGATTCATTTATTATTACAATTAATACAAGATGAGGCATAATAAACATAGTTATGTTCTTGATATACATTCTACTTACACAGAAAAAGGTTTACTATAAGTTACAAATATATTGATAAACTATAATAGGTATATTTTATGTTTCATATACAGTACAAACAATTTTGATAAACAATAGTAAGTATAGTTTATGTTTCGTATACATTAGAAACAATTATGTTAAACTATAATAGGTATAGTTTATGTTTCATTTACATTTCGAACTCATTACAAAATGTTTTCAGATCATATAAACTGGGTGCAAATAAAAAGTATCGGGTTTATACAAAAAGGGGTTTTCAGTTTAGTTCACGTAAATCTGTTAATGAATCAATTTCTGAGACATTCGCTTCATGTTACTACTAAAGTAGCACTTTAAAAGTCATGTAAATTGTAACCAGAGTCTCTTGTAGGGAGAGTGTGATAGTTGTGTATAGATCTACATTGGGTCTGACAAACCCGCACCCAAGCTGCTTGCAACAGCTCGGCCGGCAGGTCAAGGGTGACAAGTGTCATTTAACTTTGCGACACCTGAAGAACGAAGTATACAAGGCCGACTAGGTCTTAGCATGGTTATAATAACTTGCATGGGGTATTAACAAAACATAAGATTTAAGGGTTTTACTTTCAATTAAACGAGTTTATGTCGATTTAAACTTGCATAAATTTCTTTAAGTATGGAAAATTACTTGTATATTTCGGTCTTGACATTTAAGACTACAATATATTTTAAAAGGGAAATATTGGATTTTCAAGAACAAACATTACTTTTACGAGGAAAGAATTTTAAACACCACATACAAAAGCTTATGTACTCACCAACTTAATTGTTGACACTTATTCAAAACTACTTGTATTTTCAGGAAATCAGTGAACCAAACAAACAACAACTTTTGAGGATGGGACACTCAGACGTCAAACATTTCATTTTGTCATCATAATGTAATTGATTTTGAAATATGTGAACACATACTACGATGTAACTTTTTCAACTATATTTATGAAGGTTGTATTTACTTTGAGCACTATTATACTCGTTGTTATGATACTACACATGAAGTCCTCCATCCCTGGATGTTTTTGCCATCCTTAGTTCGGGGGTGTGACAAATTGGTATCAGAGCATTGTTTATAGTGAACTAAGTATATCAAACCACATAAGATATACAAAGTATAAATTCATTGGGACTAAAAGTCTCTGATTAAACATTTTTCAAGTAACTATACTTTTAGAAATGAAATAGTTTCTTGTTAAAAAGTATGAGTACATGCATGCATACTAGTATAGTGATATATCTAGGACGATACAAAATTAAAAATAAGGAGTTGCACATTATGAGTAGACCTTAGGACATGTAATCAGACTTGGGGTGAATATAGCATGATCAACTATACTTAATCTGAGGTGTGATTAATGTATGCTGGGAATGGTCGTAGTGAGCCACAAGCCTAACAACTTCACATACAAGAAAACCATTAAGAACCAAACATAACATTAAAAATACTATAGGAGTATTTTGTGGTACTATAACTTATGTGAGAATTAAACAGACCCTTACTGGTAGATTCATAATTACCAAGTGTATACCTTAATGTTTTATATAATTGGGATTGTATAGACCTAAAAATGGGTGATTTTCACTCTACCTCCTTTTCATTGTTTAGATGTGGTCTTAAAGTAGGATCACTCATTCAGAGGCCTGTCCTTAAGATATATACAACTTGTATACACTGCATAATTATGGGAAGACTAAGTAGGGGTCACCAAAAAGATAAAAATTTGTTTTAGTTAATCCCATAGATTCTTTAGCCACTCCCATTCTCGCAAAAAAAAAACATAGATGTGCATAGCCCCTCCACCACAACAGCCACTAGAGGAGTCGATGAAGGATGAGAAGGGATCCGTGAAGAGGAATCTGGGAAGGGATCAGTCGTAGAGTAAGATACTGGAGTAAATGTTACTGAGCCTTACCATAGCATAACCATACATAAGACACTCGCTCGGATATTCGGGGTCCGACCCTCCATCACGAAATAATGAAGAACAGTAACAAAGTCTAAAGCAGGATATATTAAGGATTCAACACATCTACAGCGAAGGAGAACACCTTAGGAATACCCGAAGGCAAAAAATCTCTACAGCCAACTTAGGATAATCATATCATGAGCATAAAACAGATAAACCAATTCCTTAGATACGCGAAGAGACCGAGCATTGTATGCATCACACCAATAATTGATAAACTAATACAACCTAGTGAGCTAGTAATTGCACTGCTCACACTATGCATTAGGCTTATATTGTCTTTGGTGACAAATAGTAACAAATCATTCAATTCATAGATGTTCATAAGAAGGTAACTACTACTAATTCATAAGTCTATTGTACATAGACCTCTGTTATGAATCGATTTCTATTTACTATAAAATCTGGATCATGATACACTCAGAACTAAGATAACTTAGTTAGATAACTCACAATGTATAAGCCTTTATTAAAGACTCATTAACATCTTACCTTTTTAAACATCATAGTAGAAAGGTGTCGTCTTCATGGACCTATAGGGTGCGATCATACCAGCACTAATGCACCGGATCCCATCAAAACTCTATAGTTAAGCACGAATGGACAAGAATAGTACTAAGATGTACAAACTTAAGAGCCATAGGAAACCTACTTCTACCTACTACCATAACTCTATCTCAGGAATGTTGGCAGAAACGTTGAGAATAGCATAACAAAAGGCGAAATTTATATATATGTATATATGTATGTGTGTGTGTGTGTGTATATATATATATATATATATATATATATATATATATATAAACTATAAGAAAACCACTAGTAGTGACCATCGTTACTCATGAGATCGTTTCTCGTCATACGACAGGATTATGTCATCACCAGGAGGTAACCAGCCAACAAGCAAGGAGCCAATCCTGCAGATAGACTTTGCTACTCTCCAAGGTGCAGTCACGACAGCTGTATCAACCGTCATGGTGCAACTCAATGCTAACAATGCCAATGGAAAAGGAGGCAGTGTCGGCAATATTAGCCGCAGTAACAATCAAGGACACCAGCGGGTGTCTACCAAGGAAGACGCCTCAGACCACAAGCCAAAGTGCAAGAAACAAAAGTTTTAGGACAAAAAGAAGCTCACTAACTCAAAAACTCACTAAAAGACAACAATTTGTGGCTACCCCTACAATTTCAACAGCGATCACGACACATGCCTCGGCCTTTACCACAACACCTGTCACTCCAGCACTGGCCAGACAATATATTGGAACGCTTCCAAAGTGTAACAAGTGTAGCTACCACCATAATGGGGTTTGCCAGGTGATGCACTGTAAAAACTGCAACAAGAATGGGCATACTCCCCGCTTCTGCAGGACTCAGCCCCAGCACATTGCCTTAATCACCAATTCCTGTGTGAGCACAGCATGCTATCTATACGGTGAAACGGGATAGTTCAAGAGGGATTGTCCAACTAAAATGAATGACAGAGGAGCAGGAGGAGTGTGACAACTAAACCTACAGGAGCAACAAGAAACCTTATTAGGACTATTAGGAATCATTTCAAAAACAAGAATAGTTATGTAACCTACGTCTGTATGGTTTCGGTATATTTGCTAAAATTAGCGTCTATCAAGAAGTAGTTAAAATACTCTCTCGTTCAATCAAATCAAAACACTTGTATATGAACTGTGATGACTTGATGTATACATCGGGGTTACTTATGATTAAAATGTTACAAACTTAAAGTGAGTAATTCCGTCATAATTCATGCTCCATGTCTAGTAGTGGGGTTAGGGTAAAGCCACTCACTCGACGGTTTCATCCGTACCAAATTACATACGACTTGCATATTGATCGATCATAGAGATATCTATCGGGGATCATGATATAAAGTATCATTACTAGCTATCAGAACACACTTACTACTAGTACTAATTGTTGTGGTATGAATCATTTGCAGTAACAATAACATCGATCAAAATGGAACACCCTGACAAGAAACACAAGATGCACTATCACTCTAATGAATATCAAGAAAATCCGATGTCGTCATTCAATATGGATTGGCTTGGGTCATCACCTTATCAATTGCATATGTTACGAGAAGACCCTCCACCTAACCAGTTGGATATCGAAACCCTTGTCTCTCATAACCCTAAATCTGACTCTGAAACTCGGGTCATCCTTCATTACGAAACCCCCAAAGCACTCTTTGGAGGTGTGTTATACCTTCTAAAACCTTTTCAAAGTATTCCTAGTAGACCCTTTGAGAATATCACTCGTATAGCATATCAAGATCAAGCTCGGAGACATGGGATGAAATGCGGATAATCTATCAATACTATGTGTATATACGAAGAGTTGTATATAATTACAATTCCATGAACATTGGATGAGTGTTCCCGCCGAATTTCATGTTCCTTGTATGGTTGTGGACTTGGGGCAGGGACAACCATCCAACTGTCTTACAAATCTTAATTATATACGACCTATATGCACAAGGAAATGACAGATGGACCAGGTATAAATCCTACCACGAACTCCAAGACAGAGCTACCCAAGAGTACAAGTGAACATTCTACCATTTGAAGGAACCTAGTCATGCAAACCGAACTCATACACTCCCTGCTGATCTAAACAGCAGGTGCAATGGTGAAAACCCGCTGGAGCGACAATCGTGGACCAAAAATTCACTTAAAGGGAGAAGCAAGAAGCTACTTTCTAGAAACTAACACAAACCTTGTGTAAAGCTCCGATTATACCCCTACCAGAAGGAACCGAAGACTTTGTGGCCTGCAGCGACGCATCAAACCAGGGCTTGGGATACGTGTTGATACACCGAGTAAAGGTCATCGCCTACGTCATGGGGCAGTTAAAGGACATACGAGGTCGATTAGGTCACCCATAACCTAGAATTAGGAGCAGTAGTAGTCATTCTAGAGACGTGGAGGCACTACTTCTACGACACGAAATGTACAATCTCCACCGATCATAAGAACCTAGAAGGCAAGAGCGGTAGGGCACATTATTCCATGAACCGAATCTGGACGCCGAAGTTGGTAGATTTGGAGACGCCATCGCAAATGAAGAACACAAGAAATCGCTACTCCATTCATCCAGGCTCGGACGAGAGGTATCTGGACCTCACAGGATGATATCGGCGGCCGAATGGAAAAGCTAACGTCACTACATATGTGGGCAAGTACCTGACTTGTGCCAAGATCAAGGTAGAATGAAAAAAGCCATCGAGTTTCCTACAACAGTCAGGGATACCCGAAAGGAAGTGTGAGCCGTTAGCCATGGACTTCATAACCAAGTCATCGCGCATTTCCTACCAAACAAAGAAACCGACAAGATGGAGAAATCGACTAGAACGTACATCAAAGAGATTGTACGACTGCATGGTGTGTCAATATCTAATATCTCTGACAGAGATATTAGATTCATTTCGCGAGTATGGCAGTCCTCATGGGGACTAGGCTAGACAAGAGTGCGGCCTACCACCTACAAACCAACGAACAGAGGGAAATAGTTGTTTAAACCTTGGAGATGTGCCTAGAGCTTGTGGGATTGACTTCGGTAAAAGAGTGAGATACCCACTTACCATTAAACGACAACTATCACCCTAACATTAAGGACGCTCCATTGAAGCTCCTTACAGTCGCAAGTACAAATTCCCTCTTTGTTGGGCCGAAGTGGGTGTCATGCAGTTAGCTAAGGGACAAGTCGCTAACAGTACCCCCACTGGACTGGGAATCATAAGAGAAACTACATAGAAGATTGACCACATCGGAGGGAAATTATGCGGACAACCGACGAAAACCTTTGAAATCGTAGGTCGAAGATCAAGTAATATGAGAAGTCTCACCCTGGAAAGGGTTGATACGTTTCGGGAAACGTAGGAAATTGAATCCAAGGTACATCGGGTCGTTCAGGATCCTCGATAGGGTGGGACTGGTAGCATAACAAACTTCGAACACCTCAAGAACTCAAAAATGTACACCCTACATTCCATGTGTCAAACGAAAGAAGTAATTGTTCGACGAAAGTTTCCACTTCGTGGAAAAACCGATAAAAGTCAAAGTTGCATCCCTGTTGTGCAGGTAGGTCCACTGGAACGTAAATCGAGGACCCGAGTTCACCTAGGAATGCGAAGACCAGATGAAACAAAAATACCCGTATCTTTCCCCAACCCTCGAAGTCCCGGTCAAAGTGCTAATTTTGGAACGAAATTCCTTCTAACGGGGGGATGATGTGACAACCGTCAATTTTCGGTCAAGTCAAAGTCAAATAAAGTCAACAAGTCAAACTGGGCAACTCAATTAACCTTCATAGATTAGGGTTTACATTGTGTTTACTATAGTACAACACACTATCTTATGCAAAGTATCACTTTGAGTCTTCACATGTTCAGAAAATCTAAACCCTAATCAGAGTAAGTGATAGAACTACTCGATAAAACGTTATTTCATACCCCTCGGGAGCTTATAACATTCATAATGAGGCTTAATGGGGTTTACAAACCTTGCATTACGAAGCTAAACATCCAAAAAGGTCACAAACGAAGGCTCACTATGTAACATCCCAAGTTTAGAAGCAAGAAGTAGAAGGGTGCTATGTGAAAATAAAGGAAGGGACTCGGCAAGTACGTCTCTTGACTCGTCGAGTCGAAGCGGGTGCCGGGCACGTGATTAAGTGGCCTGACTCGCCGAGTCAGTGGCTGGACTCAAAGAGTCAGTACTGGATGAGGAAAACCCTAATCTTCGGGTTTGCACCCTATTTAAAGGACTTAATGTCCTCCCCTCAGCCTCCTTAGCCCCCTTTGAGATCCAGAAACCCTAATTTCGTGTGTGAGAATCCTTGGAAGCAAATTGGAGCTTAGATAAGTGTTTTGTGAGGAGATTTTGAAGATCAAGAATCCTGGATCAAGGAGATCTGTGGGGATTCGAATTACTCTTCAGTGGGAGCTCATTTTGGAGGTAATGAATCATTATCCTTGGCCTTCTCCTTTCTAGATCCATCTTTCATGAACTTTTAAGGTTTGTTTGGATATATTGTGATGAGATCTAAGTGCATGAGTTAGATCTAGAGTTGAAACTCCAGATCTGAGTTCTATTTGGATCATAAACGCAGAAAACCTTCCTTATTGCTATGCAAAAGCGATCCCCATGAGTTAAGTTCCTTTCTAGCTTGGTTTTAGGACATATGGGACATGAAGCACGTAACGGTAGCAACTTTATGTTGCTAATGGACTCTAAAGACCCAGATCTATTGTTTGGAGCAAAGGAGTAGCTATGTTTCGCGAGATTATGAGAATACATGTAAGAACTCGGCGAGTCGGGGAGATGACTCGATGAGTTGGGCTAGGGTTTATCCTTTGAGTCGCGTAGTGACTCGTGGAGTCGCATGGGTGACATGGCGAGTCGTATGATGATGAGCTTGGACTCGACGAGTTAAAGAACAACTCGGCGAGTCTAATGAAGATTGTCGTGGACTCGGCGAGTCTGTTCTTGGACTCGGAGAGTCACGACGAAGAACCTGCAACATTTTCATGATTATGGCTCAGATCAGTGAGTTGAGCGGTGTTTCAGTGAGTTGGACAGGATGGGACTTGGAGAATTTTGAACTGGACGAGTCATGGGGTGACTCGGCGAGTC
Source organism: Lactuca sativa (assembly GCF_002870075.4). Lineage (NCBI taxonomy): Eukaryota > Viridiplantae > Streptophyta > Magnoliopsida > Asterales > Asteraceae > Lactuca > Lactuca sativa. Next base: position 260,711,305 of record NC_056625.2, on the reverse strand, counting down.
AAGTCAATCGGAAGGTTGACTTTGACTTTGACCAAGGGTTGACTGTTTTGACTTTTGAGGATAATTGGTAAGCAGGTATTTATGAATTGGATCTTGGATGGTTATAGGTGTTGGGGTTTGGGGCAGTGTTTTGGGAGCGTGATTTCGTGGTTCAGTATGGCATTGCAAGGTGAGTTTTCCTTACTATATCAACAGGGTCTAAGGCACCAATGTCGGCCCTTATTGGATTGGTATGCGGGTTTATTGCATGTTATGGTTATTGATTTACATCCTGGTAGTTAGGATGGTGGTATGCTTAGTGACTTGGTTAGGTCGATATCCTGGAATATAGGATGATGTTATGTTAGTGACCGATTAGGTCGGTATCATGGTCATAGGATGTTGCTATGATATTTGATCTGTTAGATCAGTTGACTATTATATATACTAGCGTATGATATGTATGTGCACATGTTTGTTAGATTGGGGGTTCGGTTGACGCGGTCTTGCTTTGTGCTGAAGGCCAACATACCCAGGGTGGACCGGATAGACTACAAACCCCGAAGGGTATGTTAGTCAGACCGAAGGCCCGACGAGGCAGTCCAGACGTGACGAAGACTCGGAGAGCGGTCCAGATAGCCTGAAGGCCTGTGAGGCGGTCCAGTCAGGTTGAAGGCTCATCATGCATGATATTCTGTATTTGTTTATATGGTATGATTATGATTATGGTTATATGAGGTTGGTATTTTGGGGGTTAACTCACTAAGCTTTCGGGCTTACAATTTCAGTTTATTGTTTCAAGTTCAGCGTATGGCCGCGGGTAGGTCGATATCCTGGAATATAGGATGATGTTATGTTAATGACCGATTAGGTTGGTATCATGGTCATAGGATGTTGCTATGCTATTTGATCTGTTAGATCGGTTGACTGTTATATATACTAGCGTATGATATATATGTGCACATGTTTGTTGGATTGGGGGTTGGGTTGAGGCGGTCCTGCTTTATGCAGAAGAACAACATACCCATGGTGGTCCGGATAGACTACAGACCCCGAAGGATATGGTAGTCAGATCGAAGGCCTGGCGAGCGGTCCGGATAGGCTAAACGCCCGGCGAGGCGGTCCAGACGTGCTGAAGGCTCGGAGAGCGGTCCAGATAGACTGAAAGCCTGCGAGGTGGTCCAGTCAGGCTGAAGGCTCATCATGCATGCTGTTCTATATTTGTTGATATGGTATGATTATGATTATGGTCATATGAGGTTGGTATTTTTGGGGTAACTCACTAAGCTTTTGGGCTTACAGTTTCAGTTTATTGTTTCAGGTTCAGCGCATGATCGCGAGTAGGCGAAGGTGTGACCGTACACTTCTTTGATTGACAATTATGATTTCTGGGAACTCTAATGTATAAACTATTTTGAAAAAAAAATGTAATAATTGAAAGGTTTCAAATGATTTAAAAAATTTTAAATTGGCTGAAATTTTATGGGTGTTACAAGTTGGTATCAGAACCTTGGTTTGAGTGAATTGAAGGAACACTCATGTGAATCCAGTCTCAAATCAAGGAAAGGTTTTCAAAATGATTTTAAATGGTTTTCAAAATAAGTAAACGAGGATGCGAAGTGTACGATCATCCGGAGCCAGTAAGTAGACCCCAAAATACCATACGGTTAATTGATATTGTGATATGTTAGAACGACATGCTAGTACTAGGCTATGGATCTTTAGGAATTGCATGATAGAATTTCCTGAGTAAATAATGCCGGATAGCCTAGGGATTTCCTTATATGAAATTGACATCATTACTGTAGTTGCTTAGTGTATGCATCATGGTTGTACATAACTAAGATCTTATAGCATGAGAATGTTTGATTTGGCCTTATGTTCTTTTCTTGTTTGATTGGGAGCTTAGGGTAGGATTGGATATTCGAAAGTCTATGGGGTCCAACGTTATGTATGGCTAGCATACACTAGTGCTGCAGGGGATTGGTGGAAGTTTCATGGCTGGGTAGATAGTAAGGGGCTGGGAGGCCATTTATGAGATATTTAGCATTCCTCTAGGAGTGAGGATTTATCGCTCGCTATGTATATGTATATGGTAGGATGTTGTGGTGATACTTGAGACAAATATGGGTAGGTGTGGAAAGCACAGGACCCATGTGCGTATCAAGGAAGTCACAATCCCTAGAGTTTGGTTGGGAGTTAGTTCCTGGGATTTAGTTAAGGGATGCCTAATGTTTTTGTGGTGTATTTTCAGTATGGTGGTTACGAGGCATAACGGGGAGGGATCCGGATCAGGATCGGGATCAGGAGAGGGTGGATCAGCACCACCCGAGGTCATTGGTCAGATGAGTATGGATGAGTTGGATGTTAGGATTTGTGATATCCTCCATGAGGAGGTTGCTGCTACGTTCCGAGCGAAGTTGCCAAAGTTGTTTGGATCGATCAAGACCACCATGGTTGAGTACTTTGATGAGCGCTATGCAGATCTTGCAGAGACGGTTTCCACGGTAGCTACAGCGGCAGTAGCAGCGGCAGGGGGAGGAGCCGGTAGGTGCTTTTAGTATCGGGACTTCGATAATACAAATCCCCTTACTTTTGATGGAGTTCAGGATCCGATCGTTTCTATGAGATGGTTGTCAGACGTGGAGGGTTGTTTCTTCACGTGTTCATGCCCTGCGGATCAAAGGGTGAGGTGTGCGGATCAGAGGGTGAGGTGTGCTCTGAACCTTTTGAGGCTCAGGGCGAAGGATTGGTGGAGGTTGACTACGAGATCTTATTCTGATGCGCATCGGGCTGCGGTTACTTGGGATCAGTTCCGTGAGATGTTCAGTACTCGTTATGTTCCGCGGGTTGAGAGAGAGAGAGAGAGAGAGAGAGAGAGGTTGGCTCAGGAGTTCCTGGAGCTGAAGCAGGATTCAGAGTCGGTGACGGAAATCACGAGGATGTCCATGGAGAGGGCGATGTTTTGCCCTGAGTTTGCTTCGGAGAAGGCTCAGATGTCCCGGCATCTAAGTATGCTCAAGGGGGATATCAGACAGTTTGTGTCCACGCATTGATGTGATACCTTGTTAGAGTTGCAGGAGGCCGCCAGGCAACGTGAGTTGGAGATTGAGTTGCAGTTACGAGAGCAGAGGCAGGCCCCAGTGCAGTCGCAGTCGGCGCCAAAATGGTCCAAAACCGTTGACTCTAGGATTGGAGGTTAGAGCAGCCACATTTGTGAGAAATGTGGAAAGGGTCATGCTGGAGTTTGTAGGTCTGGTGGTGCGTGTCGCAAGTGTGGGAGAGAGGGGCATTATTCGAGGGATTTCCGTCAGTCGGCCCCGGTTCAGGATATGAGGATTTGTTATCATTGTCATCAGGTTGGGCACTGGAGGGTCAACTGTCCACAGCTTGTTGCAAGACCAGTGCAGGCTCCCGCACCGGTCAATTTGAAGATTACAGGAGGTGGTCAGGGTGGAGTGGAGCCTCCGAGGGCTCGGGGCACTTTCCAGCTTATAGCAGAGGAAATCAGGGCAGAGCCAGATGTAGTTGTGGGTATGTTTCTATCTTGTTATCTTATTATTTGTGTGGTATTGTAAACTTGTCTGCCTTGTTCCGCAAGATTCGTGATATGATTGAGGATCTTAGTTGTTAGAAGTTGTATTTGGTTAGCGTTCAGGAGGATTCATGGTCAGAAGATAAGGTATATGATCTCTTTGCTAGGAATAGCAACTGCGATGAAAGAAGTATTCAGTTGAGATTCGAACTTTGTTGGATTTCGGGATGTGCAATGGAGAGGGAGTTGTTTTGTGGGGGTTTCTCACTCCAGAGGGAATCGGTTCATGGAAAATGGGGATTGTATCGAGTAGGGTCGATCGAGCCATGACAGTTTTGTCATCAGTAGTTAGTAGTTGGTGCATTGAGTGGGGAGAATTGGAAAATTATCAGATAAAATAGCAAGCATCCAAGGTTGGTTAGTTGTTTGGATTCAGCAGTGTCATTAGCCGAGAGTGTGGTATGGTTAGAGCAGGTGATAGACGTGGGGCAGGGAACAGACCATGGTTTCAAACAAGGTAGTTGATCCTCGTGAGGCCTGGGTTTAGGCCAAGGAAGAGTTCAGGGAACGGATCTGGAGTTCAGAACCCCTAGAGGGCTAGAACAGACTGCGTGGGAGAGACTCCCGGGAAGAATGGTTCAGGGCGATGTACAACAGTTTTTGAGCGGTTTGGATAGACTGAAGGCCAGTGGGTGTACCAGTCAGGCCGAAGGTTCGGAGAATGCTCCAGACAGGATGAAGGCCCAGAAGGGCGGTCCAGACATACTTAAGGTTCCAAGAGTGGTCCAAATAGGCTGAAGGCCTGGTAAGGGGGTCCAGTCATGCTGAAGACTCTGTATGTGTTAGTACACCTGTATGCGGAGAATGAGTGAGTATATCGCCATGCAATAGCAATCGATCGGGTCTGGCCCCAAGTATTGGTCATGTTGATGGAGTTAGTTGAAGGCCGTGTGTGGGCCTTGTTAGTTATGTGATCAAATTCGGAGAATATAGGAGTTAGAGGGTAGCAGTTGCTCTACATGGGTAGTGTAGAGTGGAGTTTTAGCTCCGTGGCACTTGTGGATGTGGTAAAGGTTGTTGAGTAGATTTCCTGGAAGAATGGAAGGGAAGGTATCTAGCTCTGGGAAGGAATGTTGGTCATCTAAAAGGAAAGTAATAGTGTAAAGGGATGATCGAAAGTATTTCAGTTATTGATAGTGGACACTGGAAGTGTACCAGTTGTGCGGAAGCTCATCTGGGTTGGATGTTTGTTGAGGATGTGGATTGTTCTATCATGTCAACGCGATAAGTGATTTGATCCAGGGAGGAAACAGGATAAGTTTCCATTCAGTGCATTTTAATAGAAGTAGTGCCAGTTGGGCAAGGGATAGCAGGTTAACACTGGGCCAGGATCCAGTAGTTTATAATGGTATTTAGTTTTCGCAGGCGGCGAATGAATGCATAAGATGGGAATATGGTAGTGTTGTCAGGTGTCACTCAGTTGATGAGTGTTGTGATCAGAGAAAAGAAACCGATGGATGGCTTGAAGCTGTTGTCAGGACCCTGCAGGGGAAGAGATGGATTTTATGGGGATTCGATAGTAGTGTTGAAGGAACTTGGGCCGGTGTGAGATCAGTGGATGCATTGTGGGGGTATCATCCAGAATTATGTGCTGCAGCAGGCTTCGAGGAAGAAGCCTAATTTAAGTGGGGGAAAATTGTAACATCCCAAGTTCAGAAGCAATAAGTAGAAGGGTGCTATGTGAAAATAAAGGAAGGGACTCGACGAGTAGGTCTCTTGACTCATCGAGTCGAAGCGGGTGTCGGGCATGTGATTAAGTGGCCTGACTCATCGAGTCGGCGGCTGGACTCGACGAGTCAGTACTAGATGAGGAAAACCCTAATCCTCGGGTTTTCACCCTATTTAAAGAACTTAATGTCCTCCCCTCAGCCTCCTTAGCCCCCTTTGAGATCCAGAAACCCTAAATTTGTGTGTGAGAATCCTTGGAAGCAAGTTGGAGCTTAGATAAGTGTTTTGTGAGGAGATTTTGAAGATCAAGAAGCTTGGATCACGGAGATCTGTGGGGATTCAAATTACTCTTCAGTGGGAGCTCGTTTTGGAGGTAATGAATCATTATCCTTGGCCTTCTCCCTTCTAGATCCATCTTTCATGAAGTTTTAGGGTTTGTTTGGAGATATTCTGATGAGATCTGGGTGCATGAGTTAGATCTGGAGTTGAAACTCCAGATCTGAGTTCAATTTGGATCATAAACGCAGAAAGCCTTCTTTATTGTTATGCAAAATCCATCCCCCATAAGTTAAGTTCCTTTCTATCTTGGTTTTTGGAAATATGGGATATGAAGCATGTAAAGGTAGCAACTTTATGTTGCTAATGGACTCTAGAGACCCAGATCTATTGTTTGGAGCAAAGGAGTAGCTCTGTTTCACGATATTATGAGAATACACGTAAGAACTCGGCGGGTTTGGGAGATGACTCGACGAGTTGGGCTAGGGTTCAGGCTTTGAGTCGCGTAATGACTCGGCGAGTCGCATGGGTGACATGGCGAGTCGTATGATATTGAGCTTGGAATCGACGAGTTGAAGAACAACTCGGCGAGTCTGATGAAGATTGTCGTGGACTCGGCGAGTGACAACGAAGAACCTCCAACCTTTTCATGATTATGGCTCAGAGCAGTGAGTTGAGTGGTGTTTCGGTGAGTTGGATAGGATGGGACTTGGAGATTTTTGAACTTGACGAGTCATGGGGGTGACTCGGCGAGTCAAGTCAATCGGAAGGTTGACTTTGACTTTGACCAAGGGTTGACCGTTTTGACTTTTGAGGATAATTGGTAAGCGGGTATTTATGAATTGGATCTTGGATGGTTATAGGTGTTGGGGTTTGGGGTAGTGTTTCGGGAGCGTGATTTCATGGTTCAATACGGCATTGTAAGGTGAGTTCTCCTCACTATATCAACAGGGTCTAAGGCACCAATGTCAGCCCTTATTGGATTGGTATGCGGGTTTATTGCATGTTATGGTTATTGATTTACATCCTGGTAGTTAGGATGGTGGTATGCTTAGTGACTTGGTTAGGTCGATATCCTGGAATATAGGATGATGTTATGTTAGTGACCGATTAGGTCGGTATCATGGTCATAGGATGTTGCTATGATATTTGATCTGTTAGATCAGTTGACTGTTATATATACTAGCGTATGATATGTATGTGCACATGTTTGTTAGATTGGGGGTTCGGTTGAGGCGGTCTTGCTTTGTGCTGAAGGCCAACATACCCAGGGTGGACCGGATAGACTACAAACCCCGAAGGGTATGTTAGTCAGACCGAAGGCCCGACGAGGCAGTCCAGACGTGACGAAGACTCGGAGAGCAGTCCAGATAGCCTGAAGGCCTGTGAGGCAGTCCAGTCAGGTTGAAGGCTCATCATGCATGCTATTCTGTATTTGTTTATATGGTATGATTATGATTATGGTTATATGAGGTTGGTATTTTGGGGGTAACTCACTAAGCTTTCGGGCTTACAGTTTCAGTTTATTGTTTCAAGTTCAGCGTATGGTCGCGGGTAGGCAAGGGTGTGACCATACACTTCTTCGATTGACGATTATGATTTTTGGGAACTCTGATGTATAAACTATTTTGAAAACAAATTATAATAATTGAATTGTTTCAAATGATTTAAAAAGTTTTTAATTGGCTGAAATTTAGGGGTGCTACACTCTCAATCTCTCTTTATCAATCTCTCTCTCCCAAATCTCTCATAACCTCCCTCAACTTTTTATAATCATTTGGGACATCCCGACCCTTAACGGAGCCAAAAACCGCGCAAAACGAGAAGTTCATTTGAAAAACAGCCATTTAGGCTCGAACCCTTTTAGAGGCGAACCCTGCTAAGAACCGAAACCCTGGGAACCAAAGTCATCAGGACCGAAACTGCTTGGATCGAAACGACATGGACTGAACCTGCCCTAAGAACCGAACCTCTAGCGAACCGAACCACCAAGACCAAACCCGAAGCTTGCTTCGCATCAGCCTTCGCCTTCGCTTCCGGTTCCTGTCAGCAAGTTCGCCTGCGAGATTTCTCGGCCGGACCACCTCTCGGTTCTCATCAGCAATGGAAACTCCCTTCGGTTCTAAGCATGTTAGGACCGAACTTCGGTCCTGAACTCATATTTTTCGCAGGTCTCGCGTCTTTTCCCGGTTTTCGATCCTTTTCGCATTTTAAGCCCGTTTTTCATGATTTTAACGTGGGATTTTCACCCAAACTCATATTTTGACATATAAGACCCTATATATTCATAATTTAAACACCTTTTAAGGGAAAACCATGTCTAAGAATAATATCAAGTGGATAAGATATTGAGGTGGAGTGTTAACTTTGCCTTAAATTTATGACACAAGCAACCTCCCATACACACTCTATGACCACTCTCAGTCACTATTCATGCTTTATGTCACCAATCCCATCATCCTTAGTCTCTCCCTTTTCCCCTCACACCCTTCCACAGCAAGTAATCTTGGACAAAGGATGGGAATTCTATATCTCACCTCCAAGAAGACCTTTCTTACACCAAAAGATAACACATTTCTCTCTCACTTTCACTCTCCAGAATTTGAAATTCCAAGAAGATCTTGAGATTTTCCTCCTTTTTTGGTAAATAAGTTCATCCTACACTTAAATATTCTACAATCCTTCTTCCAAATCATGGATTTCTTACACAATAATCAACATATTTATTCGTAGATCCTCAAATAATCAAATATCTTCCAAGTGTTCTTAACTTGGAAACTACTTTTCTTCACCATCGATCTCAGGTAATAACTCAAGGTGAGTTGAAACCCCCAAATTTCCATGTTTTCTTCTAGTTTTAGGGGGAAAATACAAGTTAAAACACCAACATCATAACTAAACTCAAACATCAGCTTTCAACAGAAAAGTTAATGTTCATTCACGAACTGTTTTGAACATCTTAAACCTTTTGGTTTTAAAACTGTATTAGATGAAAATATTTCAGGTTTATACCTTTAAAATGACTACTTGCACATGTCCATACGATTTTTCTACAATTTATGGTGATTTTTACAAAAACATCTATCACTGTAGCAACAAATTCAGACCAGTCTGTGAATATGGAGATTTTCACACAAGTTAGAGACATCTAAAAATCATAACAAACTTTTTGAACAAACTACACACATTTTCTAAACTCTCAGAGTTTACGGATTCAGTTTTCAACTTGGTATGATTTTTCTGTGATTTTTCTAAAACAGTGCAGAAATGGTAAAAACAAATTAACAATTTACAACTTTCATAACACTTTGTAACATGTTGAGCAAAGTGTAAATCTTTGATGACTTCATATTTTGCATGTGTTTTCTGTTGTGATATATTTATATAACAGAGAATGTTCACTAAATTGTAAGAGTCCTTTATTATTACAATTAATACAAGATGAGGCATAATAAACATAGTTATGTTCTTGCTATACATTCTACTTACACAAAAAAAAGGTTTACTATAAGTTACAAACATTTTGATAAACTATAATAGGTATAGTTTATGTTTCATATACAGTACAAACAATTTTGATAAACTATAGTAAGTATAGTTTATGTTTCATATACATTAGAAACAATTATGTTAAACTATAATAGGTATTGTTTATGTTTCATTTACATTTCGAACTCATTACAAAAGGTTTTCAGTTCATATAAACCGGGTGCGAATAAAAAGTATTGGGTTTATACAAAAAGGGGTTTTCAGTCCAGTTCATGTAAATCTGTTAATGAATAAATTTGTGAGACATTCGCTTCACGTTACTACTAAAGTAGTGCATTAAAAGTCCTATAAATTGTAACCACAGACTCTTGTAGGGAGAGCGTGATCATTGTGTATAGATCTATATTGGGTCTGGCAAACCCGCACCCAAGCTGCTTGCAACAGCTCGGCTGGCAGGTCAGGGGTGACAAGTGTCATTTAACTTTGTGACGCCTGAAGAACGTCATATACAAGGTCGACTGGGTCTTAGCATGGTTATAATAACTCACATGGGGTATTAACAAAACATAAGATTTACGAGTTTTACTTTCAATTAAACGATTTTATGTCGATTTAAACTTGCATAAATTTCTTTAAGTATGGAAAATTACTTGTACATTTCGGTCTTGACATTTAAGACTACAATATATTTTAAAAGGGAAATATTGGATTTTCTGTAACAAACATTACTTTTACGAGGAAAGAATTTCAAAAACCACATACAAAAGCTTATGAACTCACCAACTTAATTGTTGATACTTTTTCCAAAACTACTTGTATTCTCAGGAAATCAGTGAACCAGATAAACAACAGCTTTTTAGAATAGGACACTCATACGTCAAACATTTCATTTTGTCATCATAATGTAATTGATTTTGAAATATGTGAACACGTACTACGATGTACCTTTTTCAATTCTTTTATGATGGTTTTATTACCGTTGAGCACTATTATACTCGTTGTTATGATACTACACATAAAGTCTGATGGGTTTTAGACATAAGATCTTTCCTATGTGCACATACAACCCTATAGCTTGGATCTAGGTTTCACTAATTGAACATGCAACATATCCAAGACTTTCATGGCTAGATCCAATGTAAACTAACAATCAAAACATATGAAAACAGATCTAGAATAATACCTTGAGTTACTTGCTTGAAAACCTTCTTCTTCTTGGAGCTTAGAGTCACAAATGTCACTCCTCTAATGTCTTACAAACACCAACTAGCAAGAAGATGATTTGAGATATGTGAGGAAGAGGGAAATCGGCTCTAGGGTTACTCCAATAACAAGGTTTGCCGATTTCCTCAACCCTAAGGGTCTATTTATACTGTGAGCGCCTAGGGTTTCACCCTAAAACCCTAATTGGATAACTTAGCCTCAAAGCAATCCAAATTTCCTTCCAGATAATGCCTTGGACGATTTCTAGGTGATCCACATCCCTAAAATCGTCCACCCCTATATCTATAAGGATTCTTAGCTCAAAATACAACTATCACACATTTGACAGTTTATACCCCTTACTTCAATTAATCTCTTTAAGTCACCAAATTAATTCCTAATTAATTTATGACTTATATTAATCAAATAATATTATTATTCCTTTAACATATTATTCTTATAATATATTAATAATAATATCTCTTCTCTCTATAAATCACTCTGTCAAGTTGCTATGGTGAAGGCAGCCCAAAAGGACCATGCAGAATCGGGTCAAGTACTTACCAAATATAGTTACAGCATTAGACACTAATCCAACAAAGTCCTCCATCCCCGGACGTTTCCGCCATCCTTGGTTTGGGGGGTGTGACAGATAACATTGTATGTAGAAGTAATGATGGTCAAGTTTTAGGATAGACATTGTACTTAGTTTTTACTCTGCCTTAATATCATGTTATAAAGATAATCATAATTATTGTATATGTATGATATATATATATATATATATATATATATATATATATATATATATATATATATATATATATATATATATATATATATATATATAAGAGTTCATTTGAGAGACATAATTTTGTGAAAAAATGAGACCAATTTTTCTAGTGAAATATTCTAATATTTTAATCATCGTAAAACTATAACTAGCTGAGGTACCCCGCTCCCCGAGGTTCAGTTACGACCAGGGTTTAAGTTAATGACTGCCCAGTGAAGACCATTTATTAAATGTTGTGTTTCTGCAACATCAACACTAAGTTTTCCTCAATATAAAGTATAAATTGAATTCATGGAATCATCTATATGATTTACTAACTATAAAAGATGAGAATTAAAAGTATATAATTAGAATTTTCAAGCATAAGTGCTTTGTAGTGATGGTCAACTTTGGAAATTTTGAGGGCATGGAAATCAACCCCGTGCATATCTTCAGGCGTTTGTGTAAAAAATGGACCAAAAAGACAGATTTGAGTTGTTTCCATCCTTATGAGGTTTTAAATGATCTAAAAGGTTCCAAATAAATATTGAAAAACTAGGTTCAAGCATACATTGTATTTCCTAATTTCTTCTTATTAGGACATTAAAATTGACATTGCTATAATGTGATGGATTTTAGAAAGTATAATGTTGTAACAAACATCTCAACAAAAGCAACTTGCTATTTTTTTACATTTATCAGTCAATTATACTTTAATTTTTTGTTGTTTTGAATACATGAAGAATAGTAGGAACATATATACCACATATTCCCAGCCATGCTTCTCAACAAATGCTTTGGCTACCTCCTCACTTTCAAAACTGAGTCCTGCTTCACCAACATTAGCATACGGGTCTGCAGTCGATGTTCACCCCATTAATAGATTCTCCCACCTAAATTGATGCATCCAATGGTCAATATGGAAATATTCTCCCAAAACTCAAAAATAGAGTTTTGGACTTAATTAAAGTCATATATCATGAATTATAAGTGAATTATGCATATTCTTAAATACATACTTCTATGTCGATAAAAAATTGATTTTCCACTTTTCGACTTTCCTAGAGTCTTGTTGAGATGCAGTGGGTTTTGTAACTTCCTTGGTTTCAACTAAAGATTAAGAATTCTTAAATAAAAGATATGCAGAAACTAAAGATCATATATTCTTTAAAAATTACAGCACCCTCAGTTTAATACTTTTACTGTGTTTATGTTTTTTCGTATCTTTATTCGGTACCATCAAATTCAATATTTGTCTGTTTTTTTAACCGTTCCTGTTCTATTTTTTGCAGGTTTTAGATATAGTTTCCTTTAGGTACTCACTACATATTAGTTGAATCTTGTATGTTCTATTTGAAGCTGATGCTTTTAAATATTTTTTGAGTTATATGATGCTTATGTCCTGCACATGGTCCCTGTATGTGGTACCAGGTTCTTTAGAAAAGTAAAAAAAAAAAAGTATCTATTTTTAATCAATGTTATGTTAATTTAGCAATCATGATAGATGGTTGTACATAGTTACCTTATCTAGCATAAGTTTTTGTTCACATATGAGGGGAATTGAATTTACCTTCACGCACTCCTAAAAGAAATTACACGGTTTATTATTGTGTTATTGGAAGAAAAGAAAAGGGTAAATCTCACCAAAAGTAAAACACCAATAACTAACTAACCTTGATTAACTTTGCAGATATACCAACTATCCAATAACTAAAATAGCAAATGCCAAAAGATAGCAAAACATCATGCAATTAAAAACTATCTGTCAACTTAGATGAGAAAATTATATTTTTATACCAATCATGTGTTTTTCGTGACCAGTAATTATCTCCGGTGGTCAGCACTACCGCCATTGACAATTGCAATCCTTTTTTGTTTCTGTGACCAGACAACAACACAGGTTAGTCCTTTGAACCAAATACCCCAAAACAGTAAAATTGAAAGTAATCTACATGTTACGATGCAATAAGTACAACTCAGTAAGCTTTTAAAGGTAATAAGAAGTCAAACTTTCTTTGTCTTTTTCCACCATCTTTCTCTTACGTTAAAATAAAAAGCTAATATGCCCTTTTAACTCTTTCACTGTTCCATGTTACAAAAATACCCCTTAAAACTTTTATTGCACCAAATCTTTAAAACAACAAAGACTCCTTTTCCCATGCCAATCATGGACTCGAAGCTTCACACTGTCTTGAAAATATCTATCACAATTAAGTGTAACCAAAAAAGACCATAATACCTTTTATTATTATTTTTAGTCCAAAGAAGAGACATGGCAAACCAATTCTTCATTTCCTTATGACTGCACTAATTTCGATCATTCATACTACGAACTGCCAAGAAAAGACCTATCACGTTTGACACATGTATAGTTACATGAACCAACAATATTTCTATTGAAATTGAGAGGAAATCATAAAGCAAAGAGAAAGCTACGTCATTTGATTGCAGAGATTTAAAACATCTAATCTCATCTAGATTTAGTATCCAATTCACAAAGGTTAAAAGTGGTAAATGTATGAAACCTGAATACCCCGTCTAATATGGGACAGCCTCCATGGGATTACCTGAGGGTTGCTCCTGAACAAAGAAAATAGACAGCATGTATGTAGACGAAAAAAATGGACTTAGATCAATAAAGTCACCTAGGAAGTTGAGTCCCTTTTGGCAAGTGTTTTGCATCCTTTGCAGGTTTTTCCATCGCCCTACTTCCCATTACTCGAATCATCACTGGTTTGCAAATCAATATGGAAAGTTCAAAGACCGACACGAAATCTGGAATATTAGAAAAATACAGAAAAGATTGATAAATTTCTACTTCCATAAGCTTTTTTGTTCCATTTGGATGCATTTCAAGACCATATACTTCGTTTTCTTCCCCATATTCATCCAACTACAGTTGAAAATACACAAAAAATAGAAACCTAAGCCAATAGTCAACATATCTTTTTAATTCGGTTAGAGCTTCTAAAATCATTACATACAAGAACAGTAAAATATGCCAAAAAAACTGATAAAAACAGACATTTTAGCACCTGATTTGAGATCCACATAATCTTCTATCATCCTTAGTGCCCTTCCAATACCCTTTTACACCTTCTTGATGTCCTATTCAAACAACTGCCTGCAAACAAATTAAAAAAACTAACATTAAATGAAAGTGAGATAAGTTGATAAAAAATAAATGGAATTTACAAGGCAAATGAAACATGTGGCTTCATCTCCTATTTGATCTAAAGAACAATAAATGGATTCTTGTTATGTTGTACGTATTTTGCTTAAATCTATAATTAAAGTATCTAAAATGGATGGCTGAAATGTCTTTAGAGCTTACTTAAAGTCTTCCGAATGCTAATTTTCTAACATGTAAAAGTTATGAGTGTGTTTAAAATTTCTAAGAAAACAATTATAGAATAACTTCATAAAACTTCCTAAAAGCAAAATTTATTCCATTTCAGACCTTATTCCATTTCCAAGGATTTTTCGGTCATTTAGTCCTCCCAAAGTTGTTTTGTTAAAACGACTTACAAACCCTTTGAATTTGACCAATAAAGCAATAGATACACTAGCATTAGCATGTACATCAAGAATTTCCACAATATCAAATTTGAATTTAGTATGGTTTTCTAGGTCTGAACACCATTCACTATCTCAGAACCAGATTGAGGGTTTACCTGAATGACAATCAGAATCGTTTTCCTCAACTTCTTCGGTGTCAATCGGTATCATAGGATCGATGAACTCAGGGTAGACGTTGGCACCATCCCCATCGCCTGCCAACCACTTCTTTTCTGTTCCGGTGACCAGACAACAACATAGAAATGTCATCGAAAAACAAAGAACCCTACATTAGATTCTAACTTCTAAATAGAAAAAAAAGACAGCATGCCTTGAAATTCGAAAAGCAAAAAAACAAAAAGCAAATCACCTTTCTATGTTTGTTTGAATTTAGATAAACATATGAAATTTAAGCCAACTTTTCCCCTTTTGTTGTTCCAATGGGGACCAAATTGACCTGATTGTCCTTGCAAATACAGATAGCAGATATCATCACAATCAGGAAGATATTAGGTGAGAGAATCGGAGTGGGTAGATAGATAGAACAATCAGGATCTCGGAAAACTTACCGTGTTCCTCTTCGTTCTGCGCAATTGACTTGCTTTAGAATAGGAACTGCAAAGTAAAGTAGAAGACGGAGACAAATCGATACCCTAACAAAACAAATAAACCCAGCAGGCCAAATCAAACAACGCCATCAACAGAGAAGAAGTAGAAGAGGGCAAAAGGAGACAAACCATAAATCGATATACCTGAACTGTAATACTAAAGATTGGAAGCGTAACCACCGTCCGAGTTCAAGTCCGCTTCTGCAATCCTTAGCCTCTTCGTTCATCTCTCAATTCTCGGCAGTTTGTCCAGGCAACTTCGTACGCTTATCTCCACTGTGTCGAAACCGTGTGACCACCTTATATCAAACTTCGCTTCAGTCGCTGGTGGATTGTGCTTCTAGGGTCGAACGGTTTTAGTCTGTAGAAGATGAATGGTAAAAAAAATGGTCAAACTGAGATTAAACGGGATGAACGGGAGGGTGCGAAGGGTTTTGTGGAGATGATATTTGAAGAAATTCTAGGATTTTAGGAGGTTCCGATCAGATGATTCTCAAATTTGATCGGTACTAAATATCTATGATACTATACGAACAGAAATAATACAGTTCAGATAAGAGATAAAGATGGAAGTGAAACCAGGCACGATGAACAACACGTGGACACAGAATAGAATATTTTCCACAAAATACCCCTATACCAAATTCTATAATCAAGGGACCATTTTTGCCAAAGTGTTCACCAGTTCACTATTCATGTTAGAGGCCAAGTTTTATATATATATATATATATATATATATATATATATATATATATATATATATATATATATATATATATATATATATATATATTCTAACATTATACGCTTTTAGAATATTTCAGTGTAAAATTTGTTAAAATATTGTTTTAGAATATCATAATATTGCTTATATTATATTTTTTTGAATAACAGAATATTATAATATTTCACTAGAAAAAAATGGTCTCACGGTCTAACAAAATTAGACTTGTCTCAAATGAACCTAACCTTATATATATATATATATATATATATATATATATATATATATATATATATATATATATATATATATATATATATATATATATATATATATAATAAATTATGGAAGAAAATGTAAGGATAGACAATCTACTTAAGTGTACCATAACCTATCAAATAAAATCTATCAAAAGATAATTATTGCATATAGAGTTAAGTGTATATGTGAGTAATTATGATATAAAACGAACATCAACTAAAAAATATAAAACGATAATCATACTTAAGATTTAATACAAATGCGCTAGTGAATTTTTATTATTCATCCTATAGTCTGATTAAATTTGGCTAAACCCCAAACCTATAATCGTTAACCTTGCAAGATCCAAAAAGATATGTATAGATTTATAAAGGACTAGCACCCCCCCCCCCTGCGATTGCTAGCTACAATCCCAACAGAATAACTTTCTTAAGTATAAAAGTAATATTTTTCGATGTCCGATGAAGCGTCGTGTTGGCTTTATTTATAGGTCCACAACATCGATTATAGGGGCTCATGGTAATGCTGTTTGGAAAATCTTAATTTAAACTGCCTAGAGGGACGCCTTCAAATAGTTGTATGATTCGATATAAAATGATTCGATAAAAAAATTAAAAGTTTAGGATAGATATTATGTCCTAAAAAGAAAGATTTTTAAATTAAAAGGGAATCCAAATTAAATAAAAATCATAAAGCAGATAACTATAAAAACTTTTGAACTCACCAACTTTATGTTGATGTTTTCAAAATACATGTTTTCTCATAAAGATGAGTGTGGTGATGGAAGGAGGGAAGTCATCAAGGAAGTTGTTGGAAGTTGTTTTAGTTTGTTTTATGTTTAGTTATTAATAGGATGTATGTTTGAACTCCAAACAATTTAACCCTGAAATAATATATGTTAAATAAAAGTAATGTTTGTGTTATAATTTTGTGTATTATTCAATTTATCTGTCATCGTAATCCAATGTCCCTACGCCGCACAGTCCAACATTTTCACCGCCGACTACAGGTGTGACACCTGATAAGCCTATGGAAATATGAAACCAGTTAGCATATGTAATCTGGGATGACTGGTGTTAGGTTTTATAAGGGACCTCGGGATGTCGTATGGGGAAAAAATGTTATCGAACTTGAGTATGTGACAATAAGCTTATAAACACTCTTTAAATTTCTCTCCCACCAATGTGAGATTAAGAAAAACAACCAACTTTATTATTCGTTAATTATTTCCAGTATCAATGCACTTTGAAAAGTATAGTAGTTGGATCTATGATCGGTGGAAATTAAATGAAATTCTGTTACGACTGTGATCAAAAGCATATTCAATCAATTATGTCAACTTTTAGATTCCATTTTAATGTTATTTTGTTGCAAACAAATATTATGTGAAGTTCGAGAAAATAAATTTAAAATCCATCTATAGTTATTTAGAATCAAATGAGTACTTAGGTGATTGTTCAAAATTTTGCATTGGCATATAGTTCTCTGAATTATTGTAAGCTCTACTTATATTTAGCTTGATTTTTATCAAACATTGTGGTAGCAAGATCCAAAGAAATATTATGTGAAAGTTTGAGAAAATAAATTTAAAATCCATTTATAGCTATTTAGAACCAAAGGAAAACTTAGGTGATTGTTCGAATTTTTTTGTTGGCACATAGTTCTCTGTGTTATTAGAAGCTCTACTTATATTTAGTTGTATTTTTTATCGATCTGAATACGATTTAGAAATGCAACGAGGGGTCACATAGATACTAGACTTATATATGCAAGTTATCTCCCCCATCTGAATACGATTTAGAAACGCAAAAAGAGGTCACATAGATACTAGACTTATATATGCAAGTTATCTCCCCCTTTCATATTTGCATAAATATAATGTGAGGAGAGGTTTAGGGACTTTCTCGGAATGGGTAATGGTGGTGCTCGCCACTACATATTGGAGAAGCAACAATCTAGGTTTCGCAACTAGGTCTTGATTTCTATTTTCCATTCATATTCTTTTATGTGTTCATGTCGATTCTATTATGGCTAACTTGAATACATCAAAGAGACTGTCATCTCTATCCGAGTACCATCGTAACATAGCTTCATTCATTTGTTGATTCTTGGAGATAACCATTAGCATTGAGGGCAATCACCACACAACTTAAACTTGAGTTCTTGGTGTTATTATATCATTAAAATTAATATAATAATGGATACAGAAAATACAATTTGATTTTAAAAAGAGAAGGAGAAAAAATATATAAAGGATAAAATTGTCATTTTATTATATTTTAATAAAAATATATAACCATCTATTTAATGGAAGGGTTTTTTTTACCAAAATTTGCTTCTATAGAGCAGTTATATAAATTACTCTAACAAAAATGGAATTTTATGAACTTTCAAATTGTTCTCTAGATTAACATTTTTTAAAAAGGGTATTTTGTACTCATCCAAAGCAATTTTCATATACGTTAAATGGAAATTTTGGACTAAATGACCATTCAATACAAGGGCATGTGTAACATCCCGACTCCCCGGAGATATGGAGAGCAACGTGGATTGGATCGATGAGGGACTATTGGAGCAAGTAGTCTTTAGTGATTAGCTTCTGTTGGAGGTAAAAAGCTACCATCTTGATCATTTCTTTTGTTAGATCTAATTATAGGGAGTTTTAGGGTTTTCTCTCATCCATCTTTTGGTCATTTACTCAGTTAAGCATGTCATGAGATTGAAATCTTAGATCTGGACTGTAGGAGGTCTTATGAGCCCAAAGATCCAAGCTTTATTAAGCTAGAGGAAAGCTTTTATGCATCTAACCGTATATAGAGCTTATGTTGCCATTACGAGCCCTAGATGTCATGCATGGACATAAAGCTTGCAGCTTTATGTGATATTTCAGCCTTGGGAGGCTAGATCTAGAGTTTGGGACCTCAATTCTGCTTAGAATCGTCTGAATAAGAAACTGGTTAGGGGGGACTCAACGAGTGCATGAGTCAACTCGACGAGTCAGCTAGGATTTTCCCCGATGGACTATACGCGCTACAACTCGGCGAGTTGATGAGACAACTCGACGAGTTGAGTTGGTTTTTCCCGATATTTTTAGAGAAAATGAAGGAACTCGACGAGTTGCTTGGGTGCACTCGACGAGTTTAGTCAACATGGACTGTTGACTGGAGCATTAACTTTCGTTAACTTTTAGGGTTTGGTCAACTGTGGACTTTAGAGACCATGGAAGGGTAAAATGGTCTTTTCACCCTTTCTGAGATTTAGTGGAGAAGTTAGCTTATCATACCAAATGATTATTACAATTTTCCTATTAGAGATAATTAGATTATTATGTAGGAGAAGTCTAGACTGTTCGTGGGGTGCTAGATCTACTTGCTTACTTCCGAGGTGAGTCTTCTCACTATACTTACATGGGTGGTAATGTCGAGTCACCACGAGGCTCTTAGTTGAGTTATCGACGGGAGGGTCCTATGTGCTTATATTGAGTTATGTGATATTATTCATTTTGTCTTTGTTATATATGTTATGTTATTCTTTGTTTTATTGAGATCGGACCGGAGGGTCCAAACCGAGTTGTGAGACTGGAAGGTCCTCACTGAGATATAGGAATGGAGGGTCCAACTCGAGCTATGATACCGGAGGGTCCTCACTGAGACACATGACAGGAGGGTCCATACCGAGCTATGAGACTTGAGGGTCTTCACCGAGATGCGTGAGAACGGAGGGTCCATGTCGAGTTATAGCCACGAGAGGCTTTTTATTTGTGTATATGGTATTTTAGGGAACTTACTATGTGTCGTGCTTACCGTGATGTGTGTTATGTGTTTCAGGTACTTCTCAAGATCGCGGGAAGGCGTCGGCTTGATTATGCACATCTGTCGAGACTATGTTTGAGGATTCTGGGATTCTATCATTTATTTTGTGGATTTTGTTTGACATTTGTGACAATTATGGTTTTGAGAAATATGACATGAGTTTTTATGTGTTTTAAAAATGAGAATATTTGGTTGAAATTTTTTAGTGTTACAAGTTGGTATCAGAGCCTTAGTTTGAGGGATTCAGATGTACTCCCGGGTACGTTCGGACTCAAACTGAGGATTTGAGAAACATTTTCTAAAAAGAAATGATTTTCTAAAATGAGTAAGAGTTTCAAAGAGAAAACGAGACGGAGCAGTGTGTACAATCAACCAGAGCCTAAATGGTGATTTCCCAAAATACCATTATTTGTTTATATTATCAGATATTTACGAGATATTAGGGTTCCATGCTAGGGAATAGGCTAGGTACTTCAGAAATTAGTGCTAGAGTTTCCTGATTCATGCTGTCATAGCCTAGGGTATGTTATTGATTGATTTTATATGCTACTTGCTCTGTATGTGTACTGAGTAGGGAGAAACATAGCAGGAATTTTTAGAGAGAGTTTGAGTAATCTAGGAGAGATACATAGATGAGCATTGAGGAATCAACCAAGAGAGTAGTTGAGATTTGTGAGGGATATAGTACTATGAATTAGGATCCTGAGAGGAGGACTTGATACGACTACAGGTTGATGTGGAAGGTAGTATACTACTGAAAACACCAGAACTATATGCGACCCAAGTAAGAATCTTAGGATGCTAAGGAGCGTGTAGGGGTAGGTAATCGAGTGAGTATGTGTATTGAGCTATTCTCTGATGATTTTGTGTTTATGTTTTAGAGACAGTATGGTGATTACCCGTAAAAACCCCAGGGGAAATGATGCTACTGACGAGGAGATCCGCAGGATCATTCATGTGAAGGTGGTCGCAACTATCCGAGAGGCCATACTAGAGATGTTTGGGTCTATTAAGACCATGTTGATTGAGACATTCAACGAGCGATACGGAACTGTTGCGGAGGCTACTGGTGCTGCAGCCACCACGGCCATAGTTGCAGCCAGGCCACTGGGAGGTGACTCGTTGTTGTTTCGTGAGTTCAGCAACACAAAGCCACCAGAGTTTGATGGGACACGGTATCTGATAGTTTCCATGAGATGGATCTCCGACATTGAGGGGTGTTTTTATACGTGATCATGTCCAGAGTATCTGAGAGTCCGGTTCGTGCTGAACCAACTTCGCTTGGGAGCAAAGGACTGGTGGAAGTTTGTGACAACTGATTTTACCCCTGAAAATCATGTTGCAGTAACTTGGGAGAGGTTCACCAAGTTGTTTCGAGATAAGTATGTTCCCCAAGTGGAGAGGGAACATTTGGCACAAGAGTTTCTGTCTCCCAAGAAGAAGACAGAGTCAGTGACTGAGATTACGAGGATGTTCCATGAGAGGGTGTTGTTCTGCCCTGAGCACGTTTCCACTGAGCAGGCATGTGTGAGTCGGTATCTAATCATCTTGAGGAGATACATTCAAGAGTTCGTGGAAAACTCGTCTTATCGGACATTGGCTGAGTTGCAGACCAATGCCAGGAGGAGAGAGATTGAGTTGGAGATTCAAAACAGGGAGGAAGGAGAGCAGCAGGGGAGAGATAGGAGACCGACACAGTTGCAGCCGGTGGCTAAGCAGGCTACGCCCGCTAATTCGAGAGCTGGTGGCCAGAAGAACCGCACTTGTAGCAAGTGCGGCAAGAGCCATGAGGGGTCTTTTCGAGCAGGGATTTGCTACAAATATGGCAAGGAAGGGCATATGGTGAGGGACTGCCCCCCAAGGTATTTTTTTTTTCTTTTACTGCAACCAGACGGGCAATTGAAAGGTCGAGTGTCCCCAACTCACCTAGGGATCAGCGCAGACTACTACTCCTACTACTTTACATGTTACTGATAGCCGGTCGTGGAAGGTCGAGCCTCCGAGGTCTCGTAGGAGAGCATTCCAGCTGACTCGGAAGAGGTTCGTGTCGCGCCTGATGTTGTTACTGGTACGTATTTCCTTATTTTATGTTGTTTTGAGATTTTTTTATGCTTACATTGTGTTGTGTATAAGTATTTTTCTTGTGCGTTATGTGCCTGCTTTGGTGTTATTTGACTCGGGTGCGAGTCGATCTTTTGTGTCCTTATCCTTTAGTCGTCACATTAGTGTCAGACGCGAGGCGTTGAGTCGACCACTGAGGGTTTCTATAGATGACGAGCATGCGGTTTTTTCCACCAATGTATTACAGGGATGTGCGTTGGAGATTTTCGGTGTTGAGTTCCCGATAGATCTGGTGTCGATAGCAATGGATGATGTATGTGTCATAGTGGGCATGGATTGGTTGAGCCGGTTTGGAGTTGTGACTGACTGTGAGCGTCATATGGTAACCATATGAGACCCTAGTGGGGGAGTGCTTACTCTGTATGGTGAGGGGACCAGATCTGGATCAGCTTTCTGTTCTACCGCCAAGGAGAGGCAGAGTTTGCAGCAAGGATATATGGGATATTTAGCATATATGAAGGATATGAGAGTTGTCACTGAGAGGCCGAGTTTTATCTCCGATGTTTCGCTTGTGTGTGAGTTTCCGAATGTTTTCCCCCGAGGAGTTACCAGGTGTGCCTCCCAAAAGGCAGGTGGAATTCCAGATCGATTTGGTTTCGGGTGCGGCACCTATTGCTAAGGCACTTTATCGCCTTGCACCGCTTGAGATGTAAGAGTTATCCTCACAGGTCCAGGAGCTACTGGGGAAGGGTTTCATTAGACCAAGTAGCTCACCGTTGGGAGTGTCGATCCTTTTTGTCAAGAAGAAGGATGGTTCACACCAGATGTGTATCTAATACCGGGAGTTAAACAAGATGACGGTCAAGAACCGTTATCCACTACTGAGGATCGACGATTTATTCGATTAGTTGCATGGGGCATCTTGGTTTTCCAAGATTGATTTGAGATCTGGGTATCATCAGATGAGAGTTTGCGAGGAGGATATCTAGAAGATGGCCTTTAGGACTCGTTATGGGCACTATGAGTTTGTGGTGATGCTCTTCGGACTCACCAACGCACCAACAACGTTCATGGATCTCATGAACCGGGTGTGAAGGCCCATGTTGGATCGGTCAGTGATCGTGTTCATCGACGATATTCTGGTATGCTCGAGGTCCAGAGAGCAGCACGAGGAACATATTTGGGAGATTCTTAGAGTATTGAGGATGGAGAGGCTTTACGCAAAATTCTCCAAGTGCGAGTTCTGGTTATGAGAGGTCAAGTTCCTAGGGCACCTCATTAATCAGAATGGGATTTTGGTCGACCCGGCCAAGATTGAGGCAGTTATGCGATGGGAGGTGCCGAGGTCCCCATCCGAGATCAGGAGTTTTCTTGGCCTGGCAGGCTACTACCGAAGATTTATCATAGATTTCTCCAAGATTGTTGTTCGTCTTACCAGATTGAGCAGGAAGGGTGTTACTTTTTCCTGGGGGCCTGAGCAGCAGACCTCATTCGAGACTCTTCGCCAGAGATTGTGCGAAGCTCCAGTGTTATCCCTTCCTGAGGGAGTGGAGGACTTCGTAGTTAACTGTGATGCATATATATATATATATATATATATATATATATATATATATATATATATATATATATATATATATAAGGGATGGGTGCGGTGTTGATGCAGAGGGGGCACATGATAGCATATGCATTGAGGCAGTTAAAGCCACATGAGACGAGGTATCCCACCCATGACTTGGATTTGGGGGCGGTGGTCTTCGCCCTCAAGAACTGGTGCCACTATCTTTATGGTGTCCGGTGTACCATATATATGGACCATAAGAGTCTGAAGTACCTTATGGATCATCCCAACCTGAATATGATACAGAGGAGATGGTTAGATGTAGTGAAAGTCTACAGGTATGAGATATTGTATCACTCTAGCAAGGCTAATATGGTAGCCGATGCCCTGAGTCGTAGAGCAGTGAGTGCTCCGATCCGAACATATGCATGAGGATGACGATGATGAATCTAGTCTTAGATACCATCCAAGAGGCCCGGATGGTGGCAGCAAGACCAGAGAATTGTAAGAGAGAGCGGGTGATCGGGCAGATTTCTGAGTTTTGGACGGATAGTCGGGGGCTTATAACTTTCTACGGGAGGATTTGGGTGCCTTATACAGGTGGAGCTTGATATATTCTGATGGAGGAGGACCATCGGTCGAGATTCTCGATCCATACGGGGCCACTAAGATGTATTTGGATTTGAAAAGGGATTATTGGTGGCCACGCATGAAGATAGATGTGGCATGGTTAGTTGAGAGATGCCTGACCTGTTGTCAGGTCAAGGCGGAGCACCAGCGACCACATGGCCCGTTGCAGCCTCTAGAGATTCTCTAGTGGAAATAGGAACAGATCTCCATGGATTTTATCACCAAATTACCGAGGACTGCGCGAGGTGTCAATGCGATATGGGTGATTATAGACCGGTTGACGAAGAGTGTTCACTTCCTAGCTATCAGTGAGAGCTCTTCTACAGAGAAATTGGCCGAGATCTACGTGCGAGAAGTGGTGGCACGACATGGAGTGCCGACATCGATAGTGTCGGACCGAGGTGTGTGTTTTACATCTAGGTTCTGGAAGAAGTTTCATGAGGAGTTGGGTACCCGGTTGCACTTCAGTACCACATATAACCCACAGACCGACGGGCAGAGTGAGCGGACGATTCAGATGCTCGAGGACATGCTGCGAGCATGTGTTACGGACTTCGATGGAAGTTGGGACATTTATTTTCCCTTGGCTGAATTTTCATACAACAACAGCCATCATTCCAGCATTGGTATGCCTCCCTTTGAGCTCTTATATGGGAGGAGGTTTCGGACTCCCATCTGTTGGGGAGAGGTAGGTCAGAGATTGATGGGGGCACTAAGATAATGCTCAAGATGACAGAGCAGATCCAGCAGGCCAGACAAAGGTTACTGACATCCCAGAGTCATCAGAAGAGTTACGCCGACCGGCGTCATTCAAAGTTAGAGTTTCAGGTCGGAGATTTTGTCCTCCTAAAGGTATCCCCATGGAAGGGGGTGATCAGATTCAGGAAACGGGGCAAGCTTGGCCCTAGATACATTGGTCCCTTCAGGGTAATAGCACGAGTAGGTAAGGTAGCTTATACATTGGAGTTGCCTTCAGAGTTAAGCCAGATTCACAACACCTTCTACGTGTCTCGGTTGAGGAAGTGTGTAGCCGATGAGACGGCAATGGTTCCTTTAGAGGACATTTAGGTTGATGAAAGCCTGAACTACGTCAAGAGGCCGATAGCGATCTTGGATAGGATGGTGAAGGTCTTAAGGGATAAAGAGGTGCCCCTAGTTCAGGTCCAGTGTCAACATCAGAAGGGGTCCGAGTGGACCTGGGAGCTAGAGTCTGAGATGCAGGAGCAGTACCCAGTGTTGTTTCTAGAAGATGACTTCGAGGGCGAAGTCTGATTCTAGTGGGGAAGAATTGTAACATCCCGACTCCTATGAGATTTGCAGAGCAACGCGGATTGGATCCAAGAGGGACTGTTGGAGTAAGTGGTCTTCAGTGATTAGCTTCTGTTGGAGATAAAAAGCTACCACCTTAATCATTTCTTTTGATAGATCTCATTCTAGGGAGTTTTAGAGTTTTCTCCCATCCATCTTTTAGTCATTTAGTCAGTTAAGCATGTCATGAGACTAAAACCTCGGATCTGGACTGTATGATTTCTTATGAGCCCAAAGATCCAAGCTTTATTAAGCTAGAGGCAAGCTTTTATGCATCTAACCCTATATAGAGCTTATGTTGGCATTTCAAGCCCTAGATGTCATTCATGGACGTAATGCTTGCAGCTTTACGTGGTATTTCCACCTTAGGAGGCTAGATCTAGAGTTTGGGGCCTTAATTCTGCTTAGAATCGTCTGAATGAGAAACTGGTTAGGGGGACTCGGTGAGTGCATGAGTCAACTCGACGAGTCAGCTAGGGTTTTCCCTGATGGACTGTAATCGCTACAACTCGGCGAGTTGATGAGACAACTCGACGAGTTGAGTTGGATTTTCCCGATATTTCCAGAGAAAACTAAGGAACTCGACGAGTTGCTTGGGTGCACTCGATGAGTTTAGTCAACATGGATTGTTGAGTGGAGCGTTGGCTTTCGTTGACTTTTAGGGTTTGGTCAACTGTAGACTTCAGAGACCATGGAGGGGGAAAATGGTCTTTTCACCCTTTCTAAGATTTAGTGGAGAAGTTAGCTTAGCATATCAAGTGATTATTACAATTTTCTTATTAGAGATAATTGTATTATTATGTAGGCGGAGTCTAGACTGTTCGTGGGGTGCTAGATCTACTTGCTTACTTCCGAGGTGAATCTTCTCACTATACTTATCAGAGTGGTAATGCCAAGTGACCGGAGGGTCTTAGTTGAGTTATCAATCGGAGGGTCCTATGTGCTTATATTGAGTTATGTGATATTATGCATTTTGTCTTTGTGATATATGTTATATTATTCTGTGTTTTACTGAGATCAGACCGGAGGGTCCAAACCAAGTTGTGAGACTGGAGGGTCCTCATTGAGATATAGGACTGGAGTGTCCAACCCGAATTGTGAGACCGGAGGGTCCTCACTGAGACACATGACCGGAGGGTCCACACCGAGCCGCGACACTGGAGGTTCTTCACGGAGACGCGTGAGACCGGAGGGTCCATGCCGAGTTATAGCCACGAGAGGCTTCTTATTTGTGTATGTGGTATTTTGGGGAACTCACTAAGCTTCGTGTTTACTGTGTTGTGTGTTATGTATTTCGGGTACTTCTTAGGATCGCGGGAAAGGCGTTGACTTGACTATACACATCTGTCGAGAGTCGAGACTATGTTTGAGGATTCTAGGATTCTATCATGTATTTTGTGGATTCTGTTTGACATTTGAGACAATTATGGTTTTGAGAAATATGACATGAGCTTTTATGTGTTTTAAAAATGAAAATTTTTGGTTGAAATTTTTTAGTGTTACAGCATGTTCGACACGGAGCGTTTGTGAGCTTCTAGATTCTAGCGTTTGACAAAACAAGGCACTACAAGCTTCTAAAGTTTAGTTTAAACAAAATGTTTCAAATCCAAATGTTACTTCATGTGAGGCGTGTTATGTACGGAACGTTTGGGGCGTTTCAGAGTTTCTAGCTTCGAGCGTTTGACAAAACGCTTCATTTTGAACAGAAAGCCTTGTTTGACAGTGCACAAAAAGTCTCGTTTGACAATACAAACTTCTAATGTTTAGTTTAAACAAAACGTTCCAAATCTAAATGTTACTTTTTATAGTGTTTAACAAAACGCTACAAGCTATAAGCTACCCGCTAGTTTGACGAACACGTGCTATCAGCTAGACACAGTGATACATCCTTCTTCAATGATGTAAGTTAGGTAACGATATCATATCTTTGAAAATAATCATTAGGTACATAATCTAAAGAACATGAGAAAAGGATATATATTAAATTTTATTTTCTCTCTTTGATGTTAGATGATTACATATGTGGTATGTGGTTCAGTTCTTACACCTAACACTTTAAAAAGAACTTAGGATCTTAGAAGAGTCGAGAGAGTTCATTCCTCCCATCATTTCAAATTTTCAACCCATATGGCATATAGCGTCGCATCACAAACTTTTTTCTCCTTTCAATTCCAACTCTAATCTCCCATGCACTCTATTCACATACAAATATGCAAGTTACAACTAACCAAATCATAAGCTTTAAAGGTAGGATGCGTAAGCAGCTTTGAAAGTACACACAGCCCTGAGCCCACAGATTCTTGTGGTACCACAAGGCATCCCACACCATCTTTCACAACTCCGTATGTCCTAAGACGTTTCGTTTAAAGTCCACAATAAGACGCCCTACAGAAGCATACGACGAACCTCCCTCCGCCATAGCCACTCTGCTCTTCTCCCTCATTTCTTTCACCTCTTTTCTAACCTTTTTATCCTCCATCAATCGTCTTATCCCACTTTCAATCTCGTCTGCAGTGACTACGACTTTATCAGTCTCCGGATTAGAAAACTCATTTTTATAATCCAACTTAATCTCCACCCCTAACCCAAGCTCCACCACCATTTCGAACGCATTAATCTGCTGCTCCGCGTAGATTGGCCATGCCGCCGATGGTACACCAAACCACAAGCTCTCCAACAACGAGTTCCACCCGCAGTGAGACACAAATCCTCCGACTGCACCATGAGACAACACAGCCACCTGCGGGACCCACCCCGTTACTTTTCCGATTCCGGCAGTCCGTTCTTGGAATCCTTCCGGCAATACTGTTCCTGGGTCCTCGTAATCACTCGGCGATCTTGTTGTTTGATCTGACGGAGGTCGACGCAGCGACCACAGGAAACGGTGGCCACTCCGCTCTAAACCGTTTGCTATCTCCTTTACTTGAACCTCGTCAAAGCTCCCCATGCTCCCAAAACACAAGAACACCACCGAGGAAGGCGGTTGAGTGTCCAACCAGGTGATGATGTCATCATTACCCAACTTTTTTCCGGCACCGGCTTCTAGGTTCAGTATAGGGCCCACCGGATATACCATTGGAATGGTGCTGTCTTCCGATAATGAATCGATAGCGTGTTTTTCCAATTCCAAGAATGTATTCACGATGATTGCTTTCGCCTCTCTCTGTTTCCGGGCAGACCCTAAAAGAAACTCCAGCCCTTCTCGAGTCTGGCATATGCCTGGAAAAAGCTTTGTGGGCACTGGTTTGATAAAACTCGGAACCGGAATCATGGAATCCGAGTTACTTAACTCGAGAACGTCTTGGTTCTTATCATCAGAGAGTGTCTGGATGTACAACTTAAATCCAAGAAAAGCAGCATTAGAAGTGAAGAACACATATGTCGGAACATTAAACTCGTTTGCCACATCTATCATCCCAGTGCAGAACATGTCGACGACCAACCCGGCAACCCGACCCGAACCCGGATCCGGTTGACTCATCTTATCGGCAACAATTTTCCTTACGTATTTGCAGTGACTGTTGATATAATCAGCGAAGGCAGCTATGGGAGCCTTTGAGACTGGTGGGGTTTTGTCTTGTGGGAGTTCAATGAAGGAGATGCGATCCATGGTGTTCTTAGCTAATGATTGGGTGTATGTGGTGATGGGGGAGCCGGAGCCGGAGCCGAAGGTAGGGGGCGGGATAATGACAAGGACGGTAATGGAGATTTGTTGGTCGCGAGTCACGAGCAGTTTTGCGATCTCAATTGTGGACATGATATGACCGACCCCTGGTGCAGGGATGAAGATGAGCTCTGCAATTGAGTTCGCCATTTCTTCTTGTTCTCAAATGCTCCGTTTGAAGTTTTAGCATTTATGTGCCCAATTCTTCTAGAAGATATCGACAGATGTTAAAGCCAATTCGTTGCTTGCAAAACGAACACGTAGCTCGTTGAAAATAAGGGGGTCTGTCCTCAGTTTCTCTGCTCAGTATTGTTTTTTTTCTTTTTTTTAATATTTATTAAATTATATATTTATTAAATGATTAAAAAATATATCAAAATTTTAATTTCTTTATAAAAATAAATGTAATATTTGTATGAAATTG
Organism: Lactuca sativa; assembly: GCF_002870075.4. Lineage (NCBI taxonomy): Eukaryota > Viridiplantae > Streptophyta > Magnoliopsida > Asterales > Asteraceae > Lactuca > Lactuca sativa. Next base: position 260,681,711 of record NC_056625.2, on the reverse strand, counting down.
AATTTTTTTTAAATGAAAGATTTTTCTGATATACAGCTTGCGTTTTGGTGAAAAAAAAAAATAAAAAGACTTATTTTTGTAAGGAAATTAAAAACCATAAATTTTGATATATTTTTCTAATCTTTTAATAAATATATAATTTAATAAATATTAAAAAAAAATACTGATATAAGAAGAGAAAATAAGGATAACAAAAAATAAATGATTACACATACCTTCGGATTTAAAGCATGATTTTTTAGATATTTTCTATAGATATTTTTAGGTTATTTTATATGCATTCAACTTTAATTAAAGGCAAAATATGTAAAATGGAACTTAAAATCAGATTTTGTCGTGATATAAAATGATATATTTTTGTTTGAATTATTCAACCATATAAATTAAGTAATTTTTAAAAATATTTTTAATACAACCAATACTTTTAATAAAATAATATTTTATTGTATTGTCTAATTTCTCATGAGTTAAACTTTAAAATTTTAATATTATTTAATTAATTTACTTTTTGATACATGTTAAATAATATTTCATTTTAATTTTTGATAATAAATTTTAAATTTTAAATATAATATTATATTTTTGTTATATATATATATATATATATATATATATATATATATATATATATATATATATATATATATATCATATTTTTGGAAAAAATACCTAAAAAAAATTATACTTTTAGTTTTCTCTTGTAACAATTAATTTTAAAAAAAAATCATTTTTTTAAATGACAAAATTTAGATGAGCGCGTTTTATAATATACATTTCATAAAAAAGAAATGTTGTAAAATACCAAAACAAACCATCCACCAAAAAGATTTCCCACTACTTAGTTATTGTTAATCTTTTCTAAGGTAGTCATGTATTATAGGTGTAATCCCATTCAATGGATTGAAAATTTTCAAATTTCTAATGAAAATATATCTTTTCCTAGAACACCATGGTTTAATCTTTCGTGTAGAAAGAACGGGATTGATGATAGAAAGTTAGATCTTGTATGTAATATGCAGGGCATTATCCATGATATCACAATATTTGATTTGTTATTCAAGACCAGGGTAGCCCTGAGGGTGTACATGAGGTGTGACAGATCATCGAAGAAAAATAGGGCTTTGATTTTAATAGAATTATAAAATCAATTTAAATAATATATTATTTTCTCTAAACAAAGAGAAAATGTATTTTAGCTTATATGGCTTTGGAGGCGCGCCTCCAACTTTTTCTCCAAACTGATCTGACTTTGAGATTTACGTTCAATCTTTTTTTCTTTTTGTTTTTACGCCTCATGATTCACCATTTGCTTTTTAGTTTTTAAAGTGAAGTTAATGGTCCCTTAAATAATGCTAAAAAAAGCATCGTCTTTTACAATTTCTCACCCCCATTCTAAGTTCAACTTAACGAGGAAAAAGAAAGAAAATAAGTAGAAATGAGAAGAAAATAAAAAAAATTAATTTTTCCGATTTTCATTAAAGGAAGGAAGTGGAAGGAAATGGAACCAAATTGAATGATAACTTTCCCTTCTAACTTTCCTTCCGGTTTGGAAGGATTTGAAAAGAAAGAAAAAAATGGTTAATTTTCCTTTTACTTCTTTTCGATTCGGAAACACAAAAGAAAAAATTTTGTTTTTCTTTCATTTCTCTCCTTACTTTCTTTTCTTTTCTTAAACTCGGGAACGAGGTGTTAAATTGTAATTTCCTGAATTTACAAATTCACCCCGGTCAAGTCTTTAAAAACACATTTAGAACATTTTAATCAATTTCAGTTTTTCCACATTTAACACCCACCTATTTAATTTAAAACATGTTTTTCAATGTTAATTAAACCGTTATATTAAATTTAAATATAAATAAGTCTTTTATAATCTATTTAAAGTTCAAACTTTTAATCTGGATTCATAGATGTAATAATTTTATATTTTCTGTGATTGAGATAGTATTAAAGTCTCACTTGTCCATAATATTATAAAAAAGATTTAATTTATTGGCAATAACAATTACTCCTAAGAATGATATATTGGAGAATATTTATAATAAAGAGTTAATGAACAATTTTGTTTTGAAGAATACTAGTAGTCATTGTGATTCACATGAGGATTATATATAAGAGAAAGAAGAAATAAAGATTTTGTGTTTTTGTGGTGTGATACATTTGTTTACTAAATTTCCAATCTTAGCTGATAATTCACCATACATTATTGGTGTATCTTGGATGAAGTTTGTAAGCAAAGTCTAAGTTCTCAATTCAATTGTATAAGTGTATGTATAACTAGGCGAATGTTCGCGCGTTGCACAGAAAGACCTATATACTTGACATCTTTACAAATATATGTTTTTTTAATATAACAATAATGTTGTTAAGTTTGATATAATAATTTGTATACTAAATTGATATAATATATTGATCATTTTGAATTATATGATGATATATACATCTATTATAATTGAATAATCTCAATCGTTTAAATAACTTTTATCCGCGAGTTACTTATGAATAAAATTAAATATAATATATGGTTTAATGTTATTTGTAGTTGTTGTTATTGTTATGTTTATTAAATATAACAATAACGTTGTTGTAAATTTTGATATAATAGTTTGTATATTAAGTTAATATAATATATTGATTATTTTGAATTATATGCATATATATATATATATATATATATATATATATATATATATATATATATATATATATAAACTGGAAAATCTTAATCATTTGAATGATCTCTACACGCGGGTTACTCACGAATGAAAATAAAAAATAATATATGTTTAATGTTATTTATAGTTGTTATTTTTAATTAATTTTTTAAAATTTATTAGCTTAACGTTTTAATTTCTATCATTGTAACTATTTAAAACATCAAACATTGTTTTTTGTTTTAAAAAATAACAATATGATCATTTATATAGTGTTATTTTTAACTATTGTTATTGTAACATATTTATTTAAAATTTTTTAATGATTATAAAAATATCTTTAGGAAATATTTTAGTTAAATTAATATTACAATTTAGTTTTTGCATTTAGCACTACAATTTCTCACTTATAACTATTCATAAAATATTCTTTAGGTTTTTTTAAGTGGAACTAAAATTTATATTTTTAGTTGATTGTGTAATGTTATATTTAAATTAACAATTTAAGTATTTTATTCAAACTATTCAAAAAATATAGTTTTAAACTGATAATGATTTACATACAATAATATATTAAATCTATTAAATTAAGTATAATATATTAAAAGTTAAAGATATAACTTTATAATAGAAGTAAAGATATTATTTTAATATTGAAATTTAGTTTATTTATTATTACACTTTATGTTTGATATTTATTTAGCATTGTTAATCAACTTAAAAAGACACTACAATTTATTTTTTTTAACTATTTACAGAATATTCTTTAGGTTGTTTGAGTTGAACTAAAAATTATATTTAAGTTGACCCTATAATATTATATTTAAATTAACAATTTACATATTTTATCCAAACTGTTCAAAGAGTGTAGCTTTAAAATGATAATTGATATAATTTTTAAAAATTTATTTGCTTAACGTTTTAATTTCTATCATTGTAATTATTTAAAATATCAAACATTTTTTTTAAAGGTAACAGTATAATCATTAAAATAGAGTTACTTTTAACTTTTGTTATTATAAGTTATTTTAAGCTACTTATTTGAAATCTTTTAACGATTATAAAAATATATTTAGAAAATATTTTAGTTAAATTGATATTACAATTTAGTTTTTACATTTAGTACTACAATTTATCACTTTTAAGTATTCGTAAAATATTCTTTGGGTTTTTTTAGTGAAATTGAAATTTATATTGAAGTTGACCTTATAATGTTATATTTAAATCAACAATTTAAGTATTTTGTCCAGATTGTTCAAAACTTGTAGCTTTGAACTGATAATGATATACATACAACAACATATTAAATCTAATAAATTAAGTATATTTAAATTAACAACTTAATTATTTTATACAAATTGTTCAAAAGTTGTAGCTTTAAAATTATAATAGTTTACATACAACAACATATTAGACCTAATAAATTAATTATAATATGTTAAAAGTTAAAAACATAACTTTATAAGTAGAAGAAAATATATTAATTTAATATTAAAATTTAGTTTATATAAGATTACACTTTAGATTTGATATTTATTTAACCTGATTAACCAATTTATAATCATTATTAGAAAGAAACCGAAAAGTCATGGGCGTTTCAAATGAATGTGGTGAAAGGAAAAATGTTTCATTTATAAGTATACTAGGTGAATGATCGCGCGTTGCGTAGAAATACCTATATATTTGAAGTCTTTACAGATATAAGGTTTTTTTATATAACAATAACGTTGTTGTTAAATTTGATATAATAATGCATATAGTAATTGATATAATATATTGATTATTTTGAATTATATGATAATATATACATTTATTATAACTGCATAATATCAATCGTTTGAATGACTTCTATCCGCAAGTTACACATGAATAAAATTAAATATAATATATAATGTTATTTATAGTTGTTGTTATTGTTAATTAATCTTTTAAAATTTATTTGGTTAATGTTTTAATTTCTATCATTATAATTATTTAAAACATCAAACATTGTTTTTTTATTTTAAAGGTAACAATATAATCATTTATATAGAGTTTTTTTAACTATTGTTATTTTAAGTTATTTTAAGCTACTTATTTGAAAACTTTTAACGCTTATAAAAATATATTTATGAAATATTTTAGTTAAATTGAAATTACAATTTAGTTTTTTCATTTATTACTACAATTTATCACTTTTAACTATTTACAAAATATTCTTTGGTTTTTTAAGTGGAACTAAAATTATATTTAAGCTGACACTATAATGTTATATTCAAACTAATAATTTAAGTATTTTGTAACTATTCAGAAGTTGTAGCTTTAAACTAATAATTATTTACATACAACAAATTTTAAATCTAAAAAATTAAGTATAATATGTTAAAAGTTAAAGACATAACTTTATAAGTAGAAGTAAATATATTATTTTAAAATTGAAATTTAGTTTATCTATGTTACACTTTAGGTTTGATAATTACTTTAACCTTAATAACCAATTTGTAATCAATATTAGAAAGACATTACAGTTTATCACTTTTAAGTATTTATAATTTTTTTTTCGTTGTTTAAGTTAAACTAAAATTTATATTTACAATTTATCATCATGACATGGTTATCGAGAATCATCATTTTCTCAAAACATGAACGTTGTCTAAAATTGTGTCTAGTTTTCAGATTATTTTGAATCACGTTAATTGGAGTTACGAGTCATGAGATATGACCAAAATCCTAACAAGTGGTCAAGTTGTCCAACAATATTATTTTTGTGTCTTCGACTTGCTTAAGCTCGCATTTTCCTGCTTCTAGCTTCCATATTTCTTCTAAGCATGTCTTTTACGCTACATAACAAAATATAATAGATTACAGGACTTGAACCCTCGACCTCAAAGAGGGAGGGCACCACCTGATACCGCTGGGCTATAAGCCTTTTGGTAAATATAATAGATTAAGTACATTTTTGATATAATAAGCTTAATAATAGCTAAAAGTATTAAGATATGATGTAATATATATATATATATATATATATATATATATATATATATATATATATATATATTGATATTTCCATATTTATACATGTTTTTAGGCAGTATTTACTTATAATTTCATTAATATTTTGGCTATTTGCAATGAATAATGATACTTATAAGCTTTAATTGTACTTTGCAGCCAAATATAAGCATTCTTGAAGAAAATGGACTCAAAATGACAAAGCATGGAACTTTGGAGGCTTGGAAACTTAAAAGAATGGAAACCCACGTTAAAGCTAAACTCACGACGTAAATATTTAGGGTTCACGATGTGAGTACGAATATTCTAGAAGATTAACATCGCAGAGGAGGAATCCTTGTAGAACACGGATATCTACTGAATTCACGTCATGAGTCATACGCATTCACGACGTGAGAGCGAATTTTAGAACAACTATATATATTCTTAATCATTACGACTTTGGGGACTTTTGGCCAACTTGGAGGGTTCCTGGAAGCGAAATTCAGAGGGAGAAGAAGTTTGGAATTAACTTTCAACACCAAGGGAGAAGAGAAGTTCATAACTTGATTTTAGATTTGGTACATTTAATTATGCTCTTAAATATGACTTGTGATTATTTATTTGCTAGAATTTGCAGCTAAATCTAGATGCTTCTGTTAGCTAAATGAAGCTGGAACTCATGGTGTTAATACTTTAGATTTGACTTTATTTGTTGGGTATGACTTGTGTTTGATTGATTGAACCTAGCATGTTTGATTTAATGTTTGATTGCTTTAAATTCTTGTTCTGTGTAGTTAGTGAATATGAAGTTGCATGAATTTGAATACCTAACAATTCAATGAATACTAGCTTATTAGAGCTAAGATCAAACCAATCTTAGATAAGTAATTGAACTGTTGAATTAAGTTGTGCTAGAGAACTCATATTATGACCGTAAGTGTGTTTTCCAAATCAATCTTACATGGCTCCAATCATATTCAATAATTTATTATGTGTTGACTATTGTGTGACCATACATAGACTTACATGAATTAATTAACATTAGTAAATTTAGAACTAAATTGCTAATACTATCTTAATTGGTAACCAACATTAATTGTCATAACTAATTTATAAACCATTAAGGGAAAGTGGATTCGAATTAACAGAAGTGTTTTGTTTATTGATTGAATTTGTGTTAATGAATTAAGTTTTTCTAAACTTTCAAAATTAGATAAAACCCCTTCCTTTATTAGAAATTAGGTTAATTTAATAGTAAGTAGATTAATTAGTTAAAACCGTTCCCTGTGATTGACACCCGACTTACTCAAACTATTCTATAATTTGACTAGGTACACTGCCTAGGTGCATTTTAGTTAGTTAAGTAGTTATGTAACATCCCCAAAATTCAAGGCCAAAATTTCATTTTTAAATAAGTTATTACATAAACCATCAGTATAAAAACATTCATAATAATATCTCGTGTCAAACCAAAGTGCCAGTAATCAAAACATATTATCATAAAACCATATCAGAGTGTAATCCCAAAGATCTCATGTGCGGAAAACATAGTGTGATGCGATGCGATCGAGCTAGATCCTTTCCTTGAAAACAAAGTACCTGAAACCAAAACTGAAAACCGTAAGCACGAAGCTTAGTGAGTTCCCCAGATACCACATACCATACAAATCAATTGATCCATACATTCCATACATAGCCAAGAGCCATACATAACCAACATATTCATAATCAAGTAAGGTGCTATGTGCCAAACATAGTCTTGCTAAGGTGCTATGTGCCAAACATAGTCTTGCGGTTATGCCACGGGCCGCACGTGATCTTCCTGGTCAAGCCTGGGGCCACTCCCTGGGTCTTACAGACAAGTGCCAAGGGCCACTCCCTGGTCTTTCATGCAAGTATCACAAAGACAACTATACATACTACTCTACTAGGCTACTCCGCATATAGTGTTCCAGGAGCCACCTCCTGGTCTTTCATACATATTGCCTAGGGCTAACCCCCGGGGTCTTCCTATCATACATAATAACATACGGTGTTCCAGGAGCCGCCTCCTGGTCTTTCATGCGTAATGCCTAGGGCTAACCCCTGGGTCTTCCTGTCATACATAGACTAAATGGGCCAACATTGTGGCCGTAGACCCATACAAACAGTGAGGAGACTCACCTCACACTACTGAACTTTGCTGATAATCTTCTGGCTGCTGTCCGACCACTCTTTGAATCGCTGCTCCACTAGATCCTCGAGCTACTAATATCAACATAACACTTAGTTACAAACTGAACTCTAGAAGTCAAACTAAGTCAAAGTACTGGTCAAAGTCAACCTTCCAGTTGACTTGACTCGCCGAGTCAGCCCATAGACTCACCGAGTTCTTAAACTCAGAAACTCTCAAAGTACGACCCAACTCGCCGAGTCACCCCAGGACTCGTCGAGTTCAACGATCTCTGAGTCCCATCCTGTCCAACTTACTGAGTCACCACTCAACTCATTGATCTTCGTCTTAACCAGAAGAGGTTGGGGGTTTTGCGACCTGACTCGTCGAGTCCAAGAACAGACTCGCCGAGTCCTTGGCAATCTTCAACAAACTCGCCGAGTTGTTCTTCCAACTCGTCGAGTCCATGCACATGTTCATACAACTCGTCGAGTACACCCATGTGACTCGTCGAGTCTCTCAAGTTCTCAATCCATACAGTGGCTTTTCAAGCCATGCAAGGGCTCCAATCCATAGATCCACTCTTCTACAGTCTAACCCTCACATAAAGTTGCAAACTTTACATGAAACCAAGGAGATATAGGCCCAAAACACTCTAGGGCTAGGGTTTAAGACAAAGGGGCTTCACCAATGACTCATTGACAGCTGCTTTAAGACATTCTAGACCATCACAACCCTAGATCTGAAGTAGTAACCTTAGATCTAAGCCCCAAACCCGAAATAGACCTCAATCTTGCCAAAATAGCCCCAAATCTCATTCAAGAATAGATCTAAATGCAAAAAGGGTGAAGGTAACAGCTTATTACCTCCAAGATGACCTCCTATTGAAGAATAATCCAAATCTCTGTAAACCCCCTTGATCCAAGCTTCTTGATCTTCAAGATTTCTTCACAAAAAAACCACTTATCTAAGCTCCAAATTGCTTCCAAGGACTCTCACTCACGATTTAGGGTTTCTGGGTCTCAAAAGGGTTGCAAAGATGCTGGGGAAGGGATGTAATGTTCTTTAAATAGGGCACAACCCCCGAGATTAGGGTTTTTCTCGTCCAGACCAGACTCGCCTATTCGGTCACTTACTCTATGCCCCGGATCCCGCTCCGAATCGTCGAGTTTCTCCCTGGACTCGACGACTTGACTCTTGACTTAGAGCATTTCCTTTCTTTTTTTGGTCTTTCTGATTCTGGGTGTTACAAGTTAGGTTATAAATTTAAAAGTAGGTGTAGCTAATTGCACACATCATATATATATATATATATATATATATATATATATATATATATATATATATATATATATATATATATCACCGACAAACTCCAAATTTATCTTCTCAATATTGAATTTTAGATTAAATACCCATTTTCAACGAAGATTGCAACCGTTCTTCATATGCTCTTCATTAGTTCATCAATTTCAATCAAAATCAAAGATTTATGAGTTCAATCAAAATCTCCAAACCAAGAACCATCAATTCATCGAATAAATTTCATAGCCTCTTCAAATCGATGATCAATTTCCGAATAAATAATATAGGAATCGAACAAACAAGATCAATAAATCGATCAGATGAACATGAATGAGAAAATTGAATAAGCAAATGGATCAGATTAAGAGTTCGGTTGAGTATAATATGTGATTCAAATATAGAAATCAAATTGATGTTCTCGATGATCAATATATGAGCAACCGGCCACATGGAAAATCAGATGCACGAACTTCATGGCTAACTTAGATCTATGCATAGCTTCATCAAGTTCAAATCTTTTCACCTCAAAGTGATGACAAATGGAGATGCGATCTTGGATCCAAAGAGTCCTACTCCTCCAAAAGGATCTTCTCTTTTTACCTCTCTCCTTCAAGGTGACCACAACACACACACACACACACACATAAAGCTCAACAGTGCTCAAAAGTGGATTAGGGTTTGCAAAGGGACGAAATGAGAGTTGGAGGCTAGTGAGGGAGTGAGCATGTGAAGGTTAATGATGCTTATATAGGGTCCAAACACTAAAAATTAGGGTTTGTGGATCACACATGCATGCCCCGCGTATACTAGGTACGCCCCGCGTACGTGAGTCCGCCACAAATTGTAACACCCAAGATTTTGGAATCCAAGAAAGTAAAGGAAACCCTAAATTTAGGAGGGACTCGGCGAGTCCAAAGGAAGGACTCGGCGAGTCGGAGCGGGATCCGGGTCGAGGAGTTAGTGACCAACTCGGCGAGTCGGCCAAGTGGACTCGGCGAGTCTGGTCTGTGCGAGGAAAACCCTAAATCCAGGGTTTGGAGCCTATTTAAACGTCTCAATCTTCTTCCTAGGGCTCCTTTACTGCCTCTCACACCCAGAACGCCGCACCCTAAGCCCCCATTGTGTTCATTCAAGCTTTTAGCCATTTTTGAGTGATTTAGAAGAGGAAGAAGGAGTGGGAATCTTTGAAGCATCAAGGAGTGGTTTTGGATCTGAAGTTTGGGGAGCATTTCAGAGCATTGGAAGGTATCAATTCGTTTCCCTCCTTTAGATATTCCTTGGTTATGAGTTTTGGGGCTTTTAAGCCATGGTTAAGATCAATCTCGAGTTTGAAGTCCAGATCTGAGGTTGCTACCTCAGATCCATACTTGTTTTGGTTTGGAATTCCGCAAGTATCAGCCATTGGGTGGATTTTGGGAGCCTCTTGGTCTTAAACCCTAGCTATGGGTGTATTTTGCCTAGATCTCCCTCTCTACACGTAAAGTTTGCAACTTTACGTGGGGAATAGGCTTGGGAAGGGTAGATCTACAGTTTGGAGTCCATGCATGACTCGGAAGTCCTCTGCATGTAAGTGGATCTTAATGGACTCGGCGAGTAGCTTGAAGATGAGGAGGAACTCGACGAGTGGGATGAACAACTCGTCGAGTCAGATGAAGATAGGCATGAACTCGGCGAGTTGGATGAACAACTCGGCGAGTTGGATGAAGATTGCCGTGTGCTCGGCGAGTCTGTTCTTAGACTCGGCGAGTCAGGTCGCGTGGTCCCAAACCCTTCGAGTTAAGTCTCGAGTCAGCGAGTCGAGCCAGGACTCAGTGAGTTGGACAGGACAGGAATCGGGAATCAGTAGACTCGGCGAGTCAGAGGCTGACTCGGCGAGTAGAGTCGCGAGTGGAAGGACTCTGGACTTATAAACTCGGCGAGTCAGTAGGGTGACTCGACGAGTAGGGTTGACTTGGAAGGTTGACTTTGACCAGGACGTTGACTTTGACCAGAGTTGGCTTGGTTGACCTTTGAAGGTCAGTTAGACTAAGTATTATGTTGATATTGGTAGCTCGGGGAGCTAGCGGAGCAGCAGTTCGGAGTCAGTGGTCAGGTAGCAGTCAAAGGGGTTAGCAGCAGCAGTTCAGCAGTATCAGGTGAGTTTCCCTTTGTATGAATGGGTCTACGGCCACAATGCCGGCCCATGTAGTTATGAGTAGAAGACCCGGGGGTTAGCCCTAGGCACAGTATGCTAGTATGATATTCGGACGAGGTCCAATGATAGAGGGCGGGTGCCCAAGGAATGGTTTATGTGATAGTTTATACTTGTTGTCTGTGTGATACTTGTATGTGCCTGGTAGGGAGGTGAGTGAGGGCGAGGTCCCGTATCTCACCAATAGCAAAGTGTGGATGGTGTTCCACATCTCAGTAGCAGCAGAGCAGGGGCGAGGCCCAAGTTAGGAAAGGAGTGAGGGTGGGCTGGGCCCGTATCTCACTATCAGCAGGAGTATGGACGAGGTTCCATGACTCACCAGTAGCAGGACACGGGCGGGGCCCAGAGATAGGCGAGGCCTTAGAGCAAGAGTTGTTAGTATATGTTTAGTTCATGTAATGTTATGTGATATGTTTATGTGCTATTATATTTTAGCGGGCGAGGCCCTGTGACAGGCGAGGCCTAAGTGAAACAGATCTGTATCTGAGCGGGGCTCGAAGCCAGGCGGGGCCGTTGTAACGGGCGAGGCCCCGGATAGCGGGCGTGGCCCAGTATGTGCAGTATGTGGTTAGGCATGGTATGTGGTAAGGTGGGGAACTCACTAAGCTTCGTGCTTATGGTTTTCAGTTTTGTTTTCAGGTACTTCCGGTAGCGGAGGGAGGAGCTCGGGGTGACCGCATGGCACACACCATAGACTAGTCAGCCTGGGAATGTTTACTCTGATAATAAACATGTGTTTTGAAAACTTATACTCAGATTATGTTTTGGAATGACGTCTTGTTTAAAGTAATGTTTTATCAAAAAGAAATTTTTGGTCTTGAATTTTGGAATGTTACACAAATTTATAAAAATGTCACTATGGGCCATTTTGCAAACTTTCACATGTACAAGGGCTAAAATGCAATAACTCTTTATACTTAGGGTTAAAATTAAAAATACATCATCATCAGAATGTTACATGTCGGTGGAGAGTGCTTGGGTTTGACTTGTTTGGCCAGTCGTTATGACATGACGCAATGGAGACTAAGAACCAACTTCGACAATGGTGGTAACATTGTAGAGGGCGGAGTACCACCATTTTAAGTTTTGGGAGGAGGTAACTGGAAGCCATTTGTCAATAGCTCTCTTCATTCTGCTTCTGCTTTCAAACTGTTATGATTACAACTCATCACCATTAGAGTAAACGGTGCTTGAAGTAAAAAGTAGGTTGGAGAAGAAGAAGAGGTAAACTGTATGGTTGAATGAAAGAATACAAAACTGGATGAAAAGAATATAAAAGGAAGAGTGGAATTCAACAATTGTAGATTTAGGGTTAATTACATTTATCGTAAAAGATGTGGCTACCAAAATAATACAAACAAATTAATTATTGAATGCCACATCAGTTTTGTGACCTGGTAACCGGTTAATTTTGACCAAAATGACTTAATTGACAAGTTATATTTGAGTTTAATGGCTATAGTGGCAGTTTTCCTTTTAGAAGAGGTGATAACATAGGTTTGAAAATGATGGAACTTTTGTTAAGATAGGGGAAGGAAACCGAGATCTCATGATTCAACGTAGACTCAATCAAATCAGAAATTAAAAGAAGTTGAGTCAGTTTTATAGATGCTGATATATTGGGAAAAGATAAGCCACGTATAAAGTAGATTTTAAAAAATATGCATGAGATAATTGTATGTATTATAATATTTTATGTAAAATTAACTTAAATATGTTAAACTTAAAATTTAATATTATTTTATTGGTAGTTAGCTTAATGGTTTGAACATCTTAAAAAAATAATATTATTATATTCAATCTATTTTTAAAAAATAGTAATATTTCTTTTATAATATAACATAAATATATATATTTAGGGTCTATATTTATTTTTCGCATAGGGCCCACAAAATCCACGGGACGCCCCCTTCCACAACATCCAATTTAGGAACGCCCCCTTCCACAACATCCAATTTAAGAAATCGCGAAATTGTAGAAACGTCTATGTCTATTTCTTAGGCATAATATATAATGGAATTAAAAGTTACATTGTTCAAATGAATACGAAATATACTCTGAATAGACTTAAATACTCTCGTATGTCTTGTGTTTTCAATAAGACGCGATTTATGAGTATTTTCTGTCATTTTTTATTTTTTATTATTTACTTTTTTTTATTTTGAATAATACCATAGAACTTGTAGTTTAGAAAACTTTTTGGAGATAGAAAAATTATGGAAAACAATATTTATTAGTTTTTCAACTTATTTGTAGTATGGAATAGTGGAAAATTCTTTTTTTTTTCTTGGAAAATTTTTACAAAAAATGTTAGAACTAAAACAATTTCAAAATTTTTACTTTTATGTAGAAACTTTTTTTTGGAAAACAAATCATTTGTTCATTTTTCAGCAACCACTCTCTCCTTTTCTCCAAACAGCCCCATATATGAAGGTGAGCATGTTCTTATCATTGACAAATCTAAAATCACACTCCACATTAAACAGAAGAAAACAAAAATCCAAAGATTGTTTAAACACTTTTCCTACACCCACATCCATTTCTACAATTGTTATATACAAAAAATAATAATAATAATAATAAAATTGAAATTAAAAAAAAAAAATTAAATCAAAAACAGTTACAAGAAGCATGGCAAAATCATCAAAAATACATCACTATATGGGACATGTATTACAAAAAGATTTATCCTTATAAGAGGATATGTACAGCTGTCCTGCTTGTATTGCTTTTCCTGCCGACCTGAAAAGTCAGAAACAAAGAAGATGGCTACAAGTCTCGAACCCTGAGACCTTACTTATGGATTCTCATCTCCTTACTGTCAAAGCAATCATGTGGGGACCACATCTCGTCTATTGTCACATGCATTAATTCTCATCTCCTAGGCAATCATTTGGGGTCCACCTCACGGCTATTGTCACACCTCAACATCCTTCATGTCAGTATCCAAAACATCCAACATTTCATATATTTCATCACCATGAGCGAGATTTCTATCCCTAGACATAAAATAATCCGTACGACCCCCATTATCAATCCAACTGTACGCGGGTTCCTTCACCATTGCCTTTTCAAACATCTCTCTCCTTAATCGATCCACACATTCCCAATTTCCTTCCTCTGCAAACATATTAGACAACAAAACATGATACCCCGAATTCTTATCTCCAACACCCATTTCAACCAACTTCTCACCAACAACTTTTCCCAATTCAAACTCCCCATGGATTCTACAACACCCCATGAGTGACCCCCATATTTTCAAATCATTCCCCTTCTCCCCTAAGCCTTTAACAAAATCATACGCTTCTAACACCCTTCCAACTCTCCCTAACATATCAACAACACAACAATAATGCTCGACTGAAGGAACAATTTCATACTCTTCTTCCATCGACTCAAACAACTGAAGACCTTCATCCACCAATCCAGAATAGCTGCACGCACATAGAACCGCAACTATAGTTACAGAATCCGGTTTTATCCCGTTTTCTTTCATTGAATTAAACACATGAAGAGATTTCTCACCCATCCCATGTTGTCCGTATCCCAGTATCATGTTTGTGTATGTAACTAAATTTTTCTCATGTGAAAGTAAAAATACGTTTTCTGCGTATGTAATTATACCCAATTTGGAATACGTATCCACCAAAGCAGAATGCACGAATACGTTATTGTCTAAAGAATGTCGAATTGAAAACGAATGGATTTCTTTAGCTAATCTTGGAATTCCCATTACACTACAGCTTGGAAGAATCGATGCTAAAGTAACAGAATTTGGTGACACGTTGTGATCAATCATCTGTTTGAAAACATCAAAAGCCTGTTCGATTAGTCCGTTTTGAGAGTTCCCGGATATCATTGTGTTCCATGTTGCTTGATCTCTATCACATGAAGAAGAAGAAGAAGAAGAAGAAGAAGAAGAAGTTCTCTCAAAGAGATTTTGAGCCACTTTTATTAAACCGGATTTTGCATACATGTCAATGAGATAACTTTCCATTCCCTCAAACTCAATATTATGTCTAACAAGATACCCATGCGTTTGTTTTCCAATTTCACGGTTTCTTAGATTCGATGCTGCGGATAAAACAGCGGATATGGTGACATCATCGATCACAAACCCTTGATTTTGCATCTCATACACAAGTTTTAACCCTTCATCATCCATTCCATTCTGGACAAAAGACGAAATCATGGTGTTCCAGGAAACGGTATCTTTTTCATTCATATATTTAAAGATCTTTGAGCTTTCTTCAATGGAATTACACCTGGAATACATGACTACAAGTGTGTTCATCACCATCACTGGTGAAATTGGCATAGTTTTTATGATATACGCGTGTATCTGATTAGCAAGATCAAGCTCCTGCAACTGTGACACTGCTGTTAAAACAGAGATCAAAGTGACATCATCAATGGCGACATCATCTGATGCATGTAGAACATGAATGAAAAGATTAAGTGCTTCATCAGGTAAACTTTGAAGGACATATCCGCTAATCATAGTGTTCCAAATCTCTATATTTCTCTCTAAACTATAATCAAATATCTTTCTTGCAGATTCAAGAGAACCAAGTTCAGCAAACATGGAGATAGCAGAGCTTGTAGCAAACACATCTGTGAAATACTCATCGCCTGATTTAGTAAGCAACCCATAAACAGCATCAGCAAGTTTGGAATCACCGATTCCTGCTACAGCTGGAAATACATTTACAAAGCTTACCACTGTAGGTTTAAGTCCAGACTTCAAGAGCTTTACGAAATGGGTAACAGCTTCCACAAAAAGTCCCATTTTCACATACCATGAAATCAGAATGTTCCATGAAATGACATTCCTTTTTGGAATTGATTCAAACACGCTTTTTACATCATCATACAAGCAACTGGCATACATGTTCAAAAGGGAATTACATACTATTTTGCTAGGATACAAATGGGACCGAATAATATGACAATGAACGGCTTTACCTATCCGAAGACTTTGAGTTTGGGCGCAGGCTTTGAGAATCGACGAGTATGTGTAGGAATCAGAAAGAAAAGAGTTGGATTTCATTTGGGAGTAGAGGAGTATAGCTTCATGAGGCATGCTATTACAGATAAAGCCAATGATGATTGCGTTCCAAACCACGGTTGTTGGACTGGGAATTTCGTCGAACAGTTGGCGGGCAAGATGGGGTTGGCCTTCCCGGCATAATTGGCTTAGGCGGTATCGAACTGTTTTAGGTCTGGGATGCTCGTCTTTTGTCCATCGGACGTGTGAAGGAGTGTTGAATGGTGCAGGTAGTTGTAATGAACAAGCATGGAG
The DNA here is from genome assembly GCF_002870075.4 of Lactuca sativa. Taxonomy (NCBI): domain Eukaryota; kingdom Viridiplantae; phylum Streptophyta; class Magnoliopsida; order Asterales; family Asteraceae; genus Lactuca; species Lactuca sativa. The sequence continues at coordinate 260,665,131 of NC_056625.2, read as the reverse complement.
TGCTTGACGAATGGGTGTTGAAGAAGAAGAGTTCGTGGAGAAAGCAAGAGGGACAGGAGACGATGACATCGTGAGGCGAATATGGATCGAGTTATCTGCCAGACAATCAAAGAAGCACTTGCCTTTACCTACGTTCATCTAGTCAATGTAAAAAATGTTTATTTTGGCAGATAAAAATAAACCCTTTTAATCTTTTATAGGTGTTAAATGTGCGGGGAAAATAATAACATTTTTAAGAGTAACTCGTGTGAAAGGTCCCTAGGCTTTGTCAAAATTTGCATTTTTAGTCCAGCATTAGGTTGATAATTTAGTAAACTTTTGGTTTTGATTGTAAATTCCAAAATGGTCCGTGTGGCTGTCATATTTTTTGTGGTTTAGGTTCAAAAAAGTTTGGACTTGCACCAGTTGTTCGAATTTGGACATTTTTATGAGTTTTGTCCCTTCATTTAACATCTGTCGATGTCGAATTCATCCTGTTAAGTCGGTCACTTGCTTCCCATGTGATAACATTTTTGTCCTTTCACTAATTTGTTACTCAATATTTAATTTTATCTTATTTCTTAACCCTCAACGCACAAAACACACACACAAACATCATGTGTCGCAAAACTTCTTCACTAGTTTGATTCCACTTGAACAAGTGCAAAATGGAGAGACTTTTGACCACAAACTAAGAAAACGGCGATTAAACCTTATCGGTGGGTGAGACCATGAATCTAGTTGTGTTTTTTAAGTTTTGATGTATGGTTCTGTGTTTTTTTTAGATTTAATTTATGTTGAATTGTAAATCTATAACAACTTTTAAACATGAACAACGGAGATCGATTATATCTTGTTGGTAGGTGAGACCACGGAGATTGATTAAATCTTGTTGGTAGGTGAGACCACAATGGCATGGACGAAGCTTGCTTAGGGCAAGGGGGGCTGTGCCCCCCCCCCCCCCCCCTCCAAAATAAATGTCCAAGCTCCGTCACTGACAATGGAGAGATACCAAAAGAGATCGATTTAACTTTTAAGCCTTGACCACACAAAGAGATCTTCTCGGGCCTTCACCAAACGACATTGAAATGAAGATCTTCCCGGACCACTTTCTTTCATCCATAAATGCTCTGACTCTCTCGTGCTTTTCGTTCTTATCTCTACCAAGCAAGTTCCTTAACTAATAATTTGAATCAACCCTAACGTCTTTCACCATTTTCAGACTCCAAACTCAATGATGATCGAACTTGCCGCCCAATTTTCGATTAACACATACATACGTACGTTAGTATGTAGACATATTGCAATTATGTTAGAATGCAGACATAGTTATGATAGTGATGAGATTTCATTCGGCAAAACTAAATACGATTTCATCTCGTAGGTTTTTTTAAGGTGTCTAATTTGGCATATGACCCAAAGAAACACTAACATGATTGCTAACTTCCCCATTGTTTGACAATGTACTTTTTTAATTCCATTGAATCGAATACCACACCTAAGAAGATAACCATTAGTGCTTTTCTAATTTCACGGTTTCTTGAATTGGATGTCATGGATAACAAATCAAATATAGTGAAATCATGGATATAAACCCTTGGCTATTGCATATTACACACAAGCTCCAACTCTCCATCATCCATCATGTTCTTGACAAAAAGTGAAACCATGATGTTCCCATATATTTTTTCAGTAGTAATTAAAAAAAATTCAATCCATCTTGAATGGGATTATATTAGTGTATCATGATTTAATTTGTTGTATCTTATGTCCTTAGGTTGTATTTTCCTCATTCTTGAGGTACCTTTTGTGTACATTTCTTCTCTATATATGTATTCGTTACCCACCTTTTAGGGTATCTGTTAATTAAATTAAGACATGGTATCAGATCACAAACGTCTCTGACTTCTCTCATCCCCATCGATCCCTCTCTCTTTCCTCTGTCTAATCGCTTTCTCTCCTACCTTCTCCATCTAATTTTTTTTCTTCCGGCGATCCTATGTCTTCCTCAGCACTAGATGCTACTCTTCCCATGAACACCCTTCTCCAAATGATTACTATCAAGCTTACTTCCTCTAATTACCTCCTGTGGAAGAATCAAATACTTCCCATGTTCTCCTATCAAAACCTAATTTCCCAAATTGATGGTTCATCTACCCCTCCAAAACCTACAATCGTCCAAGGTGAAAAATCAATTGTCAATCCCCTCCTTTCTTCTTGGATGTCAGCTGATCAGAGGGTTGTGATTATCCTTCATGCTTCCTTGACTGAAGAAGTTGTTGTTGAGATCATTGGTTTACCCATTGCTCGCTCCATCTGGCTTGCCCTTGAGTCCACTTACAACAACTCGTCGGTAGAACGGATTCAAAATTTACGTGACCAACTTCACCAATCGGCCAAAGGTTCGGCTTCTGTATCTGATTTTGGCCGGAAATTCAAGGGCTTGTGTGATCAATTAGCTGCAGTTGGTGCTCCTGTTGATGCCTCTGATCAATTGCACTGGTTTTTATGTGGTTTGGGTCCTTCTTTTGAAACCTTTTCTACTTCTGTTCGTACATCTCGTCATGTTCCAGTTTTTCGGGACCTTTTTGCTCAAGCCGAGAGCCACAAGATGTTTTTGCGGTCTCTTCATGGACCCTCAACTCCACCTGTTGCCTTTGTTTCTGCTTCTGCCCCCAAACTAAACCTACGCGCGGCACTCCTAATTCATCTTGTGGTGGTCATACCAGTGGTGGTCGGGGCAGAGGTAGGCGCCCTCCACACTATCAATTGTGTCGTACAAATGGACATTTTGCCACCGCATGCCAAAATCTCTCACAGTTTGCTTCTAAGGTTGTCTCACTTGATGCTGATCTTTCCAAAGCTTTTCATTCTCAATGTCATGTTACTTCGTCTCACCTAGATTGGTATGTTGATTCTGGGGCCACTGATCACATGACAAACTCAACTAATGGTGTTGCTAATGCTACTCCGTATCCTGACCAGGCCAACGTTGTAACGCCCCGATTCCAGAGTATCAATTTATGGTTATAAATTCTCATGATTTCAAGGTCTACTCGACGAGGTGGTGGCCTGACTCGCCGAGTAGCAGCGGGTTGGTCCGCAAGTTTAAGTAACCTACTCGCCGAGTCCAAGAAGGGACTCGACGAGTAGGAGTTGGAGGATGAAACCCTAAATCTCGGGGTATTACACCCTATTTAAAGGATCATTGGCCTCCCCCAGCCTCCCCTTTACTGCTTCTTGTCCCTCTCAAACCCTAATACGTGTGTGTGCTCCATTGTGTGTTTCAAGCCTTGGGAAGAAGATTCTTGGAAAAGGGAGCTTGAAGATCAAGTAGCTAGCAGCAAGGAGCTTGTGTAGACCTGAAATCTACCTCAGATAGCACCATTTGAAGGTATCAAGTCGTTACCTTGACCTTCTTTCCTTCTAGATCTCCTTTGGGTTGAAGTTTAGGGCTTTTCATCATGTTATGAAGTTAATCTTGGGTATGAGATAGGATTTGAAGTTGCAACTTCAGATCTGAACTCTCCTTGGTCTTTAGATCCATAAAGCTTACAGTTTTAGCAAGTATGAACCCTCCTTTTTGAGTTAAACCCCATTTCAAGTTTAGATTCGTCATTATGAGTCATTAGAGCCTTGCATGCATGTAAAGTTTGCATATTTACGTGATAAACATGCCTTGGGAAGCTGGATCTATAATATGGAGCCTTGGCATGGCTTAAAAAGCGTCTGTATGAATGATGGATTGAAGGGGCTCGGCGATTCACAAGGTCGACTCGGCGAGCCGTATGAAGATGGTCATGAACTCTACGAGTTGATGAACAACTCGGCGAGTCCGATGAAGATTTCCTTGGGCTCGGCGAGTCAGCTAGGGTTTTCTCAGTCTTTAGACACGTATGAACTCGGCGAATTAGAGGAAAACTCGACGAGCCAACCAAGGATTTCACGACTTCTCGAGTTCAGGAAGGACTCGACGAGTCGGTGAACTGCACTCGAAGATTCGAGTCAACATGGACTGTTGACTTTGACTATGGACTTTGACTTTGACCAATAGTTGACCGGTTGACTTCTGAGGGTATTTTGGTAATTGGGAAATTTATGAAAAAGGGTCTTATGGTAACTATAGGTGGTGGAGTTCGTGTTGGTGATCTGGGAGTTGAGCTTTCTAGTTTCAGACGACAATTGCGAGGTGAGTTATCCTCACTATACTAAGGGGTCTAAGGCACCAAGGTCGGCCCATTGGATATGTTATCCTAGTAGTTTTACATGTTGAGTATGAGTTTATGTTGCATGCTAGTGGTTATGCCAGTTAGGTAGACCTGTAGGACTACCTGTGATGTTATATGATTATTGCATGCTCAGTAGTTATGTTATATGTTATGTGGGTTGGGTTGAGGTTGTACTGCTCCATGCGGTAGCCAACAACCCCTAGAGTATTCCAGATATGAGTTGAGGGCCTGGTAGGCATTCTAGACTCATACTGAGGACTTGGGAGTATTCCAGATATGAGCTGAGGGCCCGGTAGGCATTCCAGACTCATACTGAGGAGTTGGGAGTATTCTAGATATGAGCTGAGGGCCTGGTAGGCATTCCAGAATCATACTGAGGACTCGGGAGTATTCCAGATATGAGCTGAGGGCCCGGTAGGCATTCCAGAATCATACTGAGGACTCAGGAGCATTCCAGATACGAGCTGAGGGCCGGTAGGCATTCCAGACTCATACTAAGGGCTCGGTGGCAATCCAGATGTGAGCTGAGGGCTCGGGACGCATTCCATACTCACACTGTGGGCCCAGGGGTATTCCAATATGTAGAGTTGTGGACCCGTTACGTGTTGTTCTGTTTAGTTTGTTATAATATGTTATTGCTGATATGGTTATGTGGATTGTATGTGTATCGGTATTTTGGGGGAACTCACTAAGCTTTCGGGCTTACAGTTTCAGTTTATTGTTTCAGGTACATCAGGGGACCGCGGTAAGGTGAAGGCGTGATCGTACAGCTCCTCATGTTTTGTCTATGTTTCTAGGAAAACTCTGATATTATACATTTTGAAAACAAAGTTGTAATCATTTTAATGGTTTGAAATGTTTTTAAAGGTTTAAATTGGCTTGAATTTTTGGGTGTTACAAACGTCACCTTTGGAAATGGTAATAAACTACCCATTTCACATATTGGTTATTCTATGGTCTCACCAAATATCAAATTGAATGATGTGTTGGTGGTTCCTAATATGGAGAAAAATCTTCTCTCTGTTAGTAAGCTAACCTCTAACAATCATTTTTAGGGATGTCAAAAAGTCCCGTGGGGGCCCCGTCCCGTTTGGGGTAAATTTTGAAAGAATATTGGGGGTGGGGACGGGGGTGGGGGCAAGGTTAACCCTCGTTTTAATTTCGGGGGAGGGGGCGGGGGTAGGCAATCCCGTCCCGAAACCCCCATGGGGACCCCGTTAATAAGTTACACATATATTTACATATATTAATTATATAAATATAATAAACAATAACAAGATTTTGAGCTTCCAAAATTCATCAAAAACATGTTTTTAAGTTGTTAGTATAATGTTTTTAAGATGTCATAACTTTTTTATTTTTAACATATAAAATTTTGCTATAAATAATTATTTGTTACTTAAAAAATAGTGTATTTTAGCCTAGATAACAACTTCTTTTAGCAAAAAAAAGGGCAACCCAAAATCAACCGGGGGCGGGGGAACGGGGGCGGGGGTGGTAGTAATAAAGGGGATTCGGGGGCGGGGGCGGGGGTAGGAAGGTTGAACATTTCGGGGGCGGCGGCGGGGATGGGGGAACGGGAAAATTTCGGGGGTGGGGGCGGGGGATGCACTTCCCATCCCGTTTTCCCCCATTGACATCCCTAATCATTTGGATGTTTTGTTTTCCTATCCTTACTTTTATATTCAGGGTTGCATGTCGAAAAAGATTCTAGCTCAAGGAAGATGTGAGAATGGCTTGTATGTTTTGAGCTCAAGCCCCCATTCTCTCGTTGCTGCCTCACCGTTGAAGGCCTTTTTTGAGCTTTGGCATTTACGATTAGGACATGTGTCCTTTGACACTATTTTACTTTTTAATAAAATGGGGAGTTTATGTGTTACCTCCATCTTACCTAAACCAGTTTTATGTTCGGCTTGTCAAATGTCTAAAGGACGTCGATTATCTTTTGATATTAATGTAAAAAGGGCATTACACCCATTGGATTTAGTGCACTGTGATTTGTGGGGCCCATCGCCGGTTTCATCGGTTGATGGTTACCGCTATTATGCTCTTTTTGTGGATGATTTTTCCTGGTTCAGTTGGCTTTACCCGTTACGCTCAAAATCTAAATTTCATATTGCCTTGCCCATATATATGAACCTTGTTCAAAAATCAGTTCTCTACCAAGATCAAAGTGTTTCAAAGTGATGGAGGTACAGAGTTTTTGAATCATACTATTCGACGCCTGTTTGAAGAAAATGGAACGCTTCATCGTTTATCTTGACCATATACCCCAAAACAAAATGGTCGGGTTGAACGGAAACACCATCATGTGGTTGAAACCGGATTGGCAATGCTCTTTAACGGTCGTGTTCCACCAACTTATTGGGTAGATGCTTTTTCTTTGGCAGCCTATAAAATCAATCGTCTCCCATCACCAGTTCTGGATGGAAAATCACCATTTGAGGTCTTATTTTCATGCAAGCCTTCGTATAGCAACTTTCGTGCTTTCGCATGTCGAGTGTACCCTTATTTACATGACTATGCGGCTAACAAACTAAGCCTGAGGAGCCTTCCATGTATTTTTTTGGGCTACTCACCTCAATATAAGGGATATAAATGCTTGGATCCTACCACCTCTCGAATTTTCATCACCCAGCATGCCCGTTTTGATGAAAGTTGTTCCCGTTTTCTAGGAACCCATTAATTGAGGATGCCTCCTTACTCCCATTGCATTCATTTTTGGATGAAGGTATCAAGACCTCCACACAACCTCTACCCACACCATCTTCACCGGCTCCTGTCACTAGCCCTTATGGGTTCTGTTTGGATGAGACAACTAGTACTAGGCCATCCACTGTGGATCCGCCTCACTCGCCGACTCTCCTACTAGGTTGTCATTCATGTCGTCAGATGGGTCGACTGTCCCGATCGTTGGTTCTCACCCTTACACTGCTCCTCATCTTGAGCCCACCTCCATTGTTGAGCCAGATGACCCTCCTGAACCGATTGTCGATCCACCTTCTCCCGTGACAACCTCTCACCCTATGGTGACTCGGTCTAAGTCAGACATCTTCAAACCGAAACATAGGGAGGATATTACTCATACCTCGCGTCATGCTCTCTTTGCTGCTCTGTTCGGTTCTCGTGATCCTAAGGGTTTTTAATCAGCCATCAAAAGCGCACATTGTTTAGATGCTATGCAACAAGAGCTTAGTGCACTTTCTAATAATCATACGTGGTCACTTGTGCCTCGCCCGAAATATCATAATGTCGTTGGTTCTAAATGGCTTTTTTGCACTAAATATCGTTCTGATGGGTCCATTGAGCGCTACAAAGCTCGTCTTGTAGCTCAAGGGTTCAGTCAAATACCGGGGCTTGACTACTCTCAAACGTTTAGTCCGGTTGTTAAAGCCTCTACCATTCACGTTGTTCTATCTTTGGCAGTCATTAATAATTTGAGACTTCATCAACTTGATGTAAACAACGCTTTTCTCCACGGGCACTTGACTGAACGGGTTTTCATGGAGCAACCTCCAGGGTTTACTGACTCTCGATTTCCTGATCATGTTTGTCTCCTCAACAAAGCTATTTATGGCCTCAAACAGGCTCCACGTGCATGGTTTCAACGCCTCAACAATTTCTTACTTCAGAATGGCTTCACGTGCAGTCGGTCTGATCCATCCTTGTTTGTATTCTCGCATGATTCATGTCTTATGTACCTATTAGTGTATGTTGATGATCTCATCTTAACCGGTAACCAAGAGCATGTTCTTGCATCCTCCACTTCTTGATTGCATAGCGAATTTTCCATCAAAGACCTTGGTGATCTAAACTACTTTCTTGGACTTGAAGTTACTAGGACCAATGATGGGTTGTTCCTAACTCAATTAAAGTATGCTCATGACATCCTTCAACGAGCTAATCTTCTTGACGCTAAGCCTGTCCACACTCCTTTAGCATCTAATGAGGTGCTTAGCACTCATGGTGATCCATTTGAAGACCCGACTCTCTATCGGTCTCTTGTAGGAGCTCTTCAATACTTGACTATTACTCGGCCTGATATCTCCTATGTTGTGATCCAAGTGAGCTAGTTTCTACAGTGCCCCACTACTACTCACTACCAGCATGTCAAACACATTTTTTGGTACATTAAAGGTGATGGGTTTTGGTCATAAGACATCCTATGTGCTCATACAAACCCTAATGCTTGGATCTAGGTTTCTCTATTGTACATGCAAGTTATCCAAGACTATAAACCCTAATTCTAGCATATGGAAATCGATATTAACATATAATTAGGTTTAAGATGTTACCTTGATTGTTATGTAGTAATAACAATCCCAATTCCTCCTTGAATTGACTTTGGAAGGCTTAGAGTCACAAGTGTCACTCCTCTAATGGCTCACAAACACCATAAGCAAGAGGATGAAGAGGAGAGAGGTTAGAGGCTACCAAAACTCATGTGAAACCCTAGCAAGAAGCTTAGCCACGTTTTTGGTCCTATAAGGGATCTATAAATAATGAGGCAATTAGGGTTATCTAACATGGAAACCCTAATTTGGATGCTTAAGCCCTAAGCAACCCATGGAGCCATTTCCATAAGGCCTTGGACGATTTCATATGGGCTTCCCCCATAGAATTCGTCCACCTTATGATATAAGGCAATCCATGACCCAAATTGTAATTATCTTATAATTACAATTTCAGTCCCTTAAGTTTAATTAATATCTTTTAGTCACAAAACTAATTACCAATTAATTATTGACTAATATTAATTAAACAATAAGATTTCTCCTTTAATATATTATTCCCATAATATATTAATAAATCATATTTAATCCTTTCTCTCCATAATTCATCATATCAAGTTGCTTTGGTGAAGGCAACCCAAAAGGACCATGCACCATCGGGTCAAGTACATACCAAAATAGTTATGGACTTAGACATTAATCCAACAGTCTCCCACTTGGATAAGTCTAACAACTATTATGCGTATGACTTCAGATCCTGATCTGCAATCGTAGCTTTCCAAAGCCGCTGTCAACTCTGATCATATCAGATACGCGTGTCCTTAGATAAGGGATCATATATTCCTCCATTCTAGATATCATATGAGACATGATTTCAAATCATTCTCTTTGTACTATATCTCGATTCCCGATTTATGACGACTGACTAATTGAACAAATCAAATTAGCCCTAGCCCGGCCGAGCATTTACGTTTGTCATCACAAAATCATCGAGGGGCCCAAAGATATCGCTTTTATCCTACTTTGGATAGAAGGAACGGATAAACTTTGATACAATGCTTGCTTGCACTTACTCACCGAATCACACACAACAATATGTTTTATAACACCAAGTTACTAGTGCGTTTACATATTATCAATGTGCAACCGATTTGCAAGATACAACTCACACATCTCGGTTTCAAGAATATAAGATGTTATCGTCTCACCAATCACTCGTGATACAATTCATGGAGTGATCCAAGTGAGCGTGGGTTTAATCCAATGCTCAAATCATATTCATAAGCACTCATGAACGTTGCAGCAAACATTTGCTTATGTCTAATACTCTTTTAGACAATCCACACACCAATTCACGATAGTCTTCATTCATATCTACTTCCAACATATGAACGACTGTGGCCCGTTCGAATAATTCGATTATTCTTAATAAATTCAATTATTCTGGAAGTCAAAACATGCAAATATGAAACACAAGAATAATACTAATCCCATATGGCCTCAAACCTTTGAGTATAAATAAAACTCCTTTTATTTATCACCATATCGATTACTCATTATTTGTCATTTCGGGTAATCAAATTCTTACTTGAATTACTACACTTGTCCCATGCTCTTAGCACGCACACAATGTTTACCTATGGTTCTTACTTTTGTGAAATAGATGAAATTGAACACGTTTCCAATCATTCTCATTTCATAACTCCAAATCCTTTTTCATAAGTGTGAGAATATCAAATTCTTGTTACTTATAAAATATGCTAGATTCTAACATTCTATGCAATGATCCTTTCATAATGTCATTGCACCTAAGTCACAAAGACTATTGCCAATGATATTACAAAGTCATCTATCGGACATTGTTACAAGACAATTCCTTAGATATGATGTCTCTCACTCAAAGTACATTCCTTTGAACATCCTTTTGCATAAAAGTTTCTAATCTAGACATAGATTTGTCAATATTCAATTCCCAATATGGACACGCTTCCATATTTTCCATATGACAACTCATTCTTAATAGAATCTTATCTATTCGTAATGATGTCGATATGGTCCATCCAATATGAAACATTTCCACAATTTCCATATGACAACTCATTCTTAATAGAATCTTTTCTATTCATAATAATGTCGATACGGTCCATCCAATACCATGCTTCCAACTACTCACAAGCGACCAATTCTCGTCAAACTTTGGATTGTCCTTTGATAGTTGTTTAATTATTTTAGTCAAAACCAATTCTAGTCCCTTTTCCCTCTAAATGCGCTCGACATTTGGAAAATTTTAGAATTGTCAAACATTAAAGCATTTGCAATCGATCCTATACCCGAAGCGTATGGGACACGACGCATAATGTTTTATTTGCTATGTTCTCAAAATTCGAATTGTGAAGAGGAATGTCGTAATCATAATCGAAATTTTAAGAACACACTATGTACCTTTGACTAAATTTTATTAACATTCCACAACCTAAGCCTTTAGATTTGAAATGAAGCATAATATTCTCTCCCTTAATTATAGCAAAACAACTTTACAACCCTTACGACTTTGCAAGGTATAACTCTTGTTTTCTATAATTAATATCGCCAACTTGCAATACGTTCCATAACAATCATAACTTTTATGCTCCCACTATCATGATGATTACTATAAAACATAACACTTATGCTCCCACTAGCTTTGACATGTATTCAGAAACAACTTAACTTTCAGAAAAACAATGCTTATTGAATTTCTTAAGTTCATGTTTCTAATACTTAGTGCTTTGATAATCGTTTATCAAGGTTTCTTGGACTTATACACCTTTGCCTTCGATAGTTCATATGTGTGTCTAAACACTTAAGACTAATTGCCAAACCTCACAATTCAAATTATAGAAAGGGATACCGTAACCATAATCGAATTCGAGAATGCAATTTTACAATCACTATCTTCTTAAAATCTTTCTTAGTGAAAGCATTTCCTCACAATCATTTTCATGAAGGAGGAAATCTTACGACACTTAGATTTAAACGGTGTATGTGTTCCTATCCATGTGAATTTGTTAAAACCAAAGTTTATGACAAATTCAAACTCATATGGACCGAACTTTCTTAGTCTTGATTTCTTGCCTTATGGTAGCACAACTGCCCACCATGTCTTCCAAGTAGTTAAGCAGCTCACCCTTTCCTATCAATGTACCTTTCATTGATTAAGGTGCTTTGCCTTTTATACGTTCAAAATGAGAACTCATAGGACTCACATGCATAATTAAATCGATTGGATTAGCATAGAAACAAAATAATGTCAACACGATAGGTTGTAAACCTCAACTTGTGTGCTAGTGATGATCGATAAGGTCTATTTGATTTGTTCTTGAAACCTTTCAAGACCAATAAGACTCCCACTGACTCCTTGACATATAAGATTCTCTTGTCAACAACCATTTCTTGACAAACAAATATTCAAGAGTTAGTGTAGCTTTTATCAAAACACTTCATAAATTGGTTCTAGTTGGTCTTTGTCTTATCCAAGACATCACAACTTTCCACATTTGATGAATGTTATAAACCTTTAATACTTTTCACTCATTGTCACAATCTTAACTTTAAGACTTGTCATTGGAACGAAGTATGATTGACTTCTTGATTTAACCATTTCTTCAGTCCTTGATTCCTCTTCTTAAACATACAATTGTACTAAGACTCACTTAGAGGATCAATTGAGATATGGTTCTTAATCATTAAGACTTATCATAAAGCATAAAAGCTACTCTCCCTTCTTCTTAGAATGGAGAAACTTTTATCTTTCTGCCTACTTGATTCTTCTTATTCGTTTTGCTATTGATTTAAACTTCTTCAATCAATTCATAATTACACTTAATCTTGTAAGTATAATCATATTTACTAAACCTTTAGTGAATCATGACGAATATCATTGTTACTCTTATGGTGGACTTGATCAACACGCAACTTTGTGTGCTCGATCTCCTAGTCCTTCACTTGACACTTTGTCAATGAATTAGTCTAATTTCCAAAATACGAAATTTCTCATTCATCGTGCAACCAAGTTGCATGATTCCAAATTTCTGTCCAATTGAAACTTGGGCGATGAGAAACTCTCCCTATTTGGTAAATTCTCGACTTTTCCATAAATAAGAATCATATCCATTTGTTGTAGAAATATGCAAACACCAATTTTCATAACGATTTCATTGCAAGGAAATAAACAAATAAATAAATAAGTCAAACGAAAATTTACTTTATTTATAAAAGCAACGGAAAACATTTGTCCTTACAATGCAAAATCCATTGAAAACTATGTATTTCAAAAGAAAAAATTTCTAACAACTCTATCATAACTATCTAAGCTCAAAATCTAATCTTCAAGTCCATGTGATCAAGATCCATTCCTTGTGATTAGATTCATCTTGCTCTTTCACCAAGCTTCCTTTCTTTTCACCGATCCTGTAAAACATTCAAATGCAATCTTATCACATTAAGTATTAAGAATCTAGAATAGAAGCTTAAAAGAGTTAATTAATGGATTTTACCTATATTAGATCCATACGTTTCGACTCTCCCATCTCTTAGATCTCTTAGGTAAATAGGGCAGCTTCGTCTCCAATGCCCTTTCTCTTGGCAATAAAAGCAGATTGACTCTCTTGGAACAGGACATGGAACTACTTCAGACATTGCCTTTCTCTTATGATCAAACTTTTAGATCATAGCATGTCTTTCGTTGCCATTGTCTATATCCATAGAGGTCTTGAAGACAGATTCACCAATCAAATTTGCTTTTCTAGTGCGCCAAACCATTGCTGATTCAACAACAATAAGCATATAGGTGAGATCTATAAGGGTCACGTTGCGGTTCATCATATAGTACTCTCTTACGAACTCACTATATGAGTTAGGAAGTGACTGAAGAACCCAATCAACAGCCATTTCCTCACAGACAACGGATCCTAACATTCTTAACCTATCAATGTGTGACTTCATCCCTAGGACGTGTGCACACACCGACTTTCCTTCTTTATGTTTACTTGCCAAAAGGGCTTGAGTGATCTTGAACTTTTCAAGCCTTTGGACTTGTGGGTTAGGGAGAATAATTGGAGGAGGAGGAGGAAGTGAAGCATGATTTCTTGTTCCTCGATCGAATCGTGGAATATCATCTTCATGTGGAATGCTTGTTCCACAGAATTTGGGAAAACCATAGTTGTCGAACTTTGACATCTACAATACGGGAGAAAACGAATTCAAGTTAGTTGATTGAATGAGTCCTTAGCAAATCACCCAAATGAGATACTAAGGCTAGGACCCAACACAATATTCTACAACTCGGGAGAGGGATGCCGTAACCCTAATTGCAGAATATTTGAAGGTAAGTGAATGACGATTCACTAATTTCCACCACGAAAAACGAAAAAGAATTTAAGTTTTAAATCTATGAAAACTCCTAGATCCTTTGAGATTCATTGAACTTTCAATGGCATGTTTAAATCTCGATATGCCCTTCTTGTTTGTGACTGGGATGCCGAGGATCACAAAGCGGGTGTGAATAACCATGCAAACTACATGGTGCCCTCACATGTTACAGTCACCTATTCGATGCGCCGGTAAACCACACACGCTCCACCGAACTATGACAAACATTGAGTCACCCTTTGCTACCTTTGCTTAGAACCATTTAGTGTGCCGGTAAACCACACACGCTCCACTAACGTCTTCGCAAGGGCACAAAGTGTAATTTCATGGAATTGCATCAATTCACTTTTGCCTAAGTAACTAAGATTGGGAATTTTTAAAACATTTAGTTACTTTTGTACTTTATTATACTTATAATGAAAGGTTTCGTCCTATCCTACCCGTTCGGCTAACGACCCTCCACTAGTCAAGAGTGCGGTGGGTAAGAGTGGATACCCATTCAATCGCCATTTTATAGGCAATTTCCTTAAACACCCCTTATAGAACAGCTTCGTGAATGAGGCCTACTAACGGTAAGACTGACTTTTACTCATACATATATATAATGTTAGACTTTTAATGTTATGTATAGTATAGGGTGTATTTTATACTTTCAAAATACTAGGTGGTCTAATTTAACAATTATACTTTTAATTCAATTAAATTGTAAACCTAAACTTTTATGGATTTATTAAACCTCTTTTAATTATACACCTTAATTAATTAATAAAACCAAAAGGGTGTGATTTGAACTTTTTCAAAACAATACTAGAGTTTTAGAATTTAACATTCCTAATTAAACTTTTAATCAACTTTTAAATTCCAAAACTTGAGGGCAAGTTTTGAAACATTTCAAACATTAGGGTTTAGAATTTAAATATACATCAAAATTAAACAATTAATCAAAATTTAAATTCCAAAACTTGAGGGCAAGTTTTGAAACATTTCAAAACATTAGGGTTTTCACTATGTAAATTTCAAAACAACAAAACTTTTGGGTTCAAATTTAAACTATAAAACTTAAAGGGAAAATATGAAACTTTTCATAATAACAATGATCAAATAACAAATAATCTAAATTAACAATTAAACACATAATTATCCATATTTGATTTATTTAATGATTTCTTGCAAAATAATTTATCAATTTAGTCAAAATAATTAATCAATTATCACATAAGGAAACAGTTATCTTATTAATTGATAAATATCTTCAATTAGATCAAGAATATAGTCAAATATATCATAAAATCGGATTTATATTGATCTAATATGATAAGGTAACTATCCCAAAGCAAAAACAACAAGAAATCCCGAGATATACTCCATCTGATGAGTTGACTCATCGAGTCAAGCCTGGACTCGTTGAGTCACCATGGACTCGGCGAGTTTAGCTATTGACTCGGCGAGTCTGGCCTCCAGAAACAAAAAAAAAAACGAATTTTTCAACCATATCAAGCATCAATACAATAGAAACCAATCTAGTCTCTGATACCACTGATGGGTTTTGGTCATAAGACATCCTATGTGCTCATACAAACCCTAATGCTTGGATCTAGGTTTCTCTATTGTACATGCAAGTTATCCAAGACTATAAACCCTAATTCTAGCATATGGAAATCGATATTAACATATAATTAGGTTTAAGATGTTACCTTGATTGTTATGTAGTAATAACAATCCGAATTCCTCATTGAATTGACTTTGGAAGGCTTAGAGTCACAAGTGTCACTCCTCTAATGGCTCACAAACACCATAAGCAAGAGGATGAAGAGGAGAGAGGTTAGAGGCTGCCAAAACTCATGTGAAACCCTAGCAAGAAGCTTAGCCACGTTTTTGGTCCTATAAGGGATCTATATATAGTGAGGCAATTAGGGTTATCTAACATGGAAACCCTAATTTGGATGCTTAAGCCATAAGCAACCCATGGAGCCCTTTCCATAAGGCCTTGGACGATTTCATATGGGCTTCCCCCATAGAATTCGTCCACCTTATGATATAAGGCAATCCATGACCCAAATTGCAATTATCTTATAATTACAATTTCAGTCCCTTAAGTTTAATTAATATCTTTTAGTCACAAAACTAATTACCAATTAATTATTGACTAATATTAATTAAACAATATGAGTTCTCCTTTAATATATTATTCCCATAATATATTAATAAATCATATTTAATCCTTTCTCTCCATAATTTATCCTATCAAGTTGCTTTGGTGAAGGCAACCCAAAAGGACCATGCACCATCGGGTCAAGTACATACCAAAATAGTTATGGACTTAGACACTAATCCAACAAAAGGGACTTTGTCTTTTGGTCTAACGTTCTCAAAGCCGTTGCATACCTCCGTCTTGGGGTACTCTGATGCTGATTGGGCTCGATGTTTGGAGACCCGAAGATCCACCTATGGTTACTCCATTTTTCTTGGTGGTAACCTAGTTTCTTGGAGTGCTAAGAAGCAACCAATAGTTTCTCGGTCCAGATGTGAATCTGAGTACCGTGCCATGGCTAACACCGCTGCTGAGATCATTTGGATTACTCATCTATTACGTGAGTTACATGCTTTACCACCTGGTCACCCCACTTTGTTGTGTGACAATTAAAGTGCTCTGTTCGTCACTTAGAATCCGGTGGCGCACAAAAGGGCCAAACATATTGACTTGGACTATCATTTCATTCAAGTGTTTGTCTCCTCCAGAAAACTTTGCACTCGGTTTGTTTCGACCAAGCTTCAGGTGGCTGATATTTTCACTAAAAGTCTTTCACGACCGCAGATTGAGTTTCTACGCTCCAAGTTACGTCTCGGGCGGCCACCCTTTCGCTTGAGGGGGTATTAGTGTATCATGATTTAATTTGTTGTATCTTATGTCCTTAGGTTGTATTTTCCTCATTCTTGAGGTACCTTTTGTGTACATTTCTTCTCTATATATGTATTCCTTACCCACCTTTTGGGGTATCTGTTAATTAAATTAAGACAGATTACACCTATAATACATGACTACAAGTACATTGGGCCTAATCAAATATACATATGGGTAAAAAAGGGAAAATCAAGAATCACTAAGTAGTGGAGAATCTTTTGGATGGAGGGTTTGTTTTGGTATCTTTCAATTTTAGTATGTTACAACGTTTCTTCTTTATGAAATGCATTATAAGATATGCTCAGCAACATTTGTCATTTTTACCAAAAAAAAAAAAAAAAAAACCCGACTATATTAAAAATTAATTATTACACATGAAAAAAAAACAAAATTATAATTCTTTTGTGATATTTTTTACGAAAATAAAGACGGCAAGTTCTTACATATATAATTATAAAAATGCCAAAATATTACTATGTTATACTTAAACATTTAAAACTTAATACTAAACATTAAAATAAAATATTCTATAATATTTATTAAAAATAATTAATTAATAAATAATAAAACTTTTAAATTTAACTATAATTAAAAATTAAATAATAAAATAAGATAATATTTATTAAAAGTATTGATTGTATTAAAGATATATTTAATTTATATGGTTGAATTATTCAAACAAAAATTGTATTACTTTTTATATTATGACAAAATTTAATTTTAAATTCGATTTTAAATAATTTGTCTTTTAGCAAACTTTAATACTTATAAAATAAACTAAAAATATCTAAAAAAAAAATTGTCCACTAGTGCATTATATACACCGAACAACGTGTTCATTTTGCAAGCAATGAATTGGGTTCATCTCTATCGATATTATCTAGAAGAACTTGCACATAAAAATAAAACTCAAACGGAGCATCTGAGAACAAGAAGAAATGGCGGACTCAATTGCAGAGCTCATCTTCATCCCTGCACCAGGGGTCGGTCACATCATCTCCACAATTGAGATCGCAAAACTGCTCGTGACTCGCGACCACCAACTCTCTATTACCGTCCTCGTCATTAACCCGCCGCCCACCTTCGGCTCCGGCTCCGCCATCACCACCTACATCCAATCATTAGCAAACACCACCATGGATCGTATCTCCTTCATCGAACTCCCTCAAGACAAAACCCGACAAGACTCAAAAGCTCCCATGGCCGCCTTCACTGATTTTATCAATAGTCACTGCAAACACGTAAGAAAAATTGTCGCCGACAAGATGAGTCAACCGGATTCAGGACGGGTCGCTGGGTTCGTCGTCGACATGTTCTGCACCGGGATGATAGATGTGGCAAACGAGTTTAATGTTCCGACATTTGTGTTCTTCACTTCTAATGCTGCTTTTCTTGGATTTAAGTTGTACATCCAGACACTCTCTGATAATAAGAATCAAGACGTTGTCGAGTTAAGCAACTCTGATTCCACCATTTCCGTTCCAAGTTTTGTCAAACCAGTGCCCACAAAGGTGTTTCCGACCATATGCCAGAGTCAAGAAGGACTGGAATTTGTTTTGGGATCTGCCCGGAAACTGAGAGAGGCGAAAGCAATCATCGTCAATACATTCTTGGAATTGGAAACACACGCTATCGATTCTTTATCGAAAGAAAGCACTATTCCGATGGTGTATCCAGTGGGCCCTATACTCAACCTAGAAGCCGGTGCCGGAAAAGCATCGAGTGATGATGATATCATCGCCTGGTTGGACACTCAACCACCTTCCTCGGTGGTGTTCCTGTGTTTTGGGAGCATGGGAAGTTTTGACGAGGATCAAGTAAAAGAGATAGCAAACGGTTTAGAAAGAAGTGGCCACCGTTTCCTGTGGTCGTTACGTCGACCTCCGTCGGATCAGACATCAAGAGCGCCAAGTGATTACGAGGACCCAGAAACGGTATTGCCGGAAGGATTCTTAGAGCGGACTGCCGGAATCGGAAAAGTAACGGGGTGGGTCCCGCAGGTGGCTGTGTTGGCTCATGTTGCAGTCGGAGGATTTGTGTCTCACTGCGGGTGGAACTCGTTGTTGGAGAGCTTGTGGTTTGGTGTACCATCGGCGGCGTGGCCAATCTACGCCGAGCAACAGATTAATGCTTTTGAAATGGTGGTGGAGCTTGGGTTGGCGGTGGAGATTAAGTTGGATTATAAGAAGGATTTTTTTAATCCGAAGGCTGATAAAGTCACGGCGGAGGAGATTGAAAGTGGGGTAAGACGATTGATGGAGGATAACAAGGTGAGAACAGAGGTTAAAGAAATGAGGGAGAAGAGCAGAGCGGCGGTGTTGGAGGGAGGTTCGTCGTATGCTTCTGTAGGGCGTCTTATTCTGGACGTTAAACGAAACATCTTATGAATTGTTTAGTTGTGACTTGTGTTCTTGTATTGTACCAAAGTTTGTTGATAGAGAGATACGAGTTTCAAAAGTGTTTATAGTGGGAGACTTAGAAGTAAAAAGAGAAAATAATTATGACGTTTGCCTATATACCATGTGGATCGAAAGAGAGGGAGGGATGAACTCTTTCAGCCGTTGAGATCTTAAATTCATTTTCAAAGTGTTCATGTAAGAAGGTGAGGTACATATACCTAACTAGTGATAATTTTTAAAGAATCCTTTTCAATCTTAATAACAGAAAAAGAATAGTTATTCTCAGTCATGTGTCATTTTTTCCACAATTTTCATTTTTTTTTTTCTCTTTTCAAATTTAAATAAAATCATGTTGATTAGCATTTAAGAACAAATCAAATTCATAATCCCTAATTAGTTGGGATTAATTGTAATCCCTTAAAATCAGCCGTTTAATAATTATCATATTATATCGGTAGTTGGTAAAAACAATTCAGAAAATCATGCCATAAAATTAGTGATGAGTCGATAATGTTCACTAACTTTTGTTACTCTGCGTAAAATCAAAATCAAAATTCAAACCCTTCTTAAAATCATGGCCGTAATTTGCGCATCGATTGTCCCTTTATATTGGCAACACGACCAGATAACGGATTGATTTGTATTTTTTCTAAGCATACATTGATTGAAACCTAATGACTTCATTTTCTCGATTAATTGGTTAAGTATGTTTGAATCCACAAAGGTTTGAAGAATTTTGATCCCTTCTTGACTCTTCATGTTGTTTTGCTTCGTGATTAACTCGTCTTTTCATTCTTGTTATCGGTTACGACTTTTTACAGTAAACACGGGTTGCTCTGGTTTGATGAAGACGGACACAAATCGGACTAACTTTACTCACCACTACTTATCCTTACCAACGTCGCACCCCACACCACTCACTACCGTCACATCCTTGCTCAACGGAGACTTGATCCACCGTCTTTCTTCCCGTACTACCACAACAATCACATCTTATGTTCTTAGTCTTACAATGTTATATATTTTGGGGTTTTTGACACTTTGTTTAATTTCCACGGGGTTAAGGACCAAAGAATTAAGGTAAAAGTCATAGACATTTTTTCTCCCTTTGCCTAATCAAGAAATCCATCGCACCTTCAATAAGAAACTCAAGCATAGCATCAGTTATTATTATTCACAGGTTTGCACTTAGCCACTTGGACCAACTTCAATGCTAGCACTATAAATCGCACTATTTTGATGTAGAAAACCCACAAAAACCATTTTCAAATGCAACCGTACACTAAAAATTAACATTAAAAACATATTTTAATATTATAATTATAAAAGTAATACTTTCTTATTATTAAATAAGGGTTAAAAATAAATATATGAAATATTATAATGTGTATATGTTTAGCGGTGATGGTGATGAATAGTTCCATATAAGTTTGCTAATTTGCTTAGCACCTGGAGATCCGGTTACCACTGGGTTAGATTTGAACAAAAGATAAACTTCGTTGGTATTTTTTGTACGACGCCTATAGTTAAATGATATTTTTTGAACAACTAAAACTTCAATGGTTTTTTTTGAAGGTTTTTAAAACTTTCTTACCCTTATAAGTCATTTTCCCGTGATATAAGGCACTCCGTGCACACAAAGAGCCCAATCAACTGTCTCATTCAAAATGGAGTATGAGAGGTAGAAGTTAGGCATACCTTTACCCTTACAGAGGTAAAGGGACTCTGTTTCACTTGCATTTGTAACACCCAAAGTTAAAAAAAACCAAATTGTTGGCAAGTTTACAGGTTCATTGGATCAAATTGAGTCTTGCAAATGTTTTGCAGGTACGTTGGAGTTGCTCTTAGCCATTTGGTTTTCTTTTACAAAAATTACTTCAACTATTATTTATTATTATTTTTAATGGCTTGTTTTTGTGTAGTGCAATGGTAGTTAAGGGTAACTTTAAGTACTTAGATGCCCTGTATATAGAATTGTTGTGCTAATGTTCTAATGCTTTATGATGTATGTGAAAAGGTTTCATTTTTTTTTATCTTTGGTTTACTAGGGTTAAGTTAAACATCGTTGTTTTTCAATTTGAGATCGAATTCAAGGGTTGGTAAAAGAATTATTGAGGAAAGATGGACGTTGATAATTATGGAGAAATTGGTTGTCTCGGCCTTGAATTTTAAAGTCATGAAAAAAAAACTTATGTTCACCAATTAGTGAAAACAATCGGGGCAACTTTGGGAACTTAAATGACATAAGGTTGGAACCGACTTCATTTAAATGATTGAATTATAAGTCCTTTCTGTGGGGATTCTACAGACACTACAAGAAAAAGACCCTTTTACGACGCGCAAACCACGACACTCGTTGATTGATGTTACGCAAAAGAGAGTGACATTAAAAAAGTGTCATCTCTTCAAAAAATTTAAGGATTTAGGTCACTCATTATTGCGTGCCCTTAAACTAGTGCCATAAAGAAAAAAAATAAAAACACGGAGGGCGCTGTATGTTAAATGCGCGCCCTCTATAAGTGTCGCTTTATAATTTTAATAATTTTAATGAACGCGCTTTTTTTAGAAGATAGGGGGGAAACGAAATCCCAAAAAAGTTAAAACCCCGCCTGTTGCGTCTCCTCCTTCTCCTTCTAAAATCATGGTTTAAGAACCCTAATAGAATTGATTGTCAATCCTTCTTCAAGAAAATTGCAGGGAGTATTCATTGTAGGGATTTTTTTTGAAGAACACACAAAACACTATCAGCCTCACCAGTAACCTCTGTCAATCCTTGTCTTTTCTACCTTCTTTCTATTGTTCATCTTCAATCGATTCTCCCCTCTCCCTCCTCTCCGATCCGCTTTGCCCATACTCTTGACTTTACTTGTTAATCTCATCGGATCTCTGCTCTAGTGTCACTCTGAAGATCAAGAAATTTCAAGCCCTTATATCCCTCCGAGACAGAGACGAAAAGAGAAGGAACATGAAGAATGCACCATTGGACCCTAAAAACTCAATCTATCTCCCTTCATTCTCTCACTCTATTATCTTTGCAAACCGTAAGCCATTGCCACCACGATTGAACCCTAAAACCTCAATCCACACTTCATGCTTCTGTGATTCTCTCCTCTTCGGCTCTCCAATCTCTGATTTCACTCTAAAAACATCGATTGAACTCCTCGCTTCACCTATCACGATGCCTCTCAGCTACACATCCGGAACAAGAACATACATCACTCTCAAACACCCCCTTAGCTTCTTCATTATTCTTGACGTCGTGTGACTTCTAGGGCTCGAAGAAACCTCCTATATCTTACATTGAAAATCATTTCCCCCTCCCATCACTGACCCTTTTGGAGCGATTTCTAGGGTTTGATCAACATTTACCCTTGGCGACAATCCATCTAATGCAGTCATCACCTTTTATTATCTTTCGAGAATTCTCTTGATGTACGAGCTGAAGTAGCTTGGATTGATACACATGAAAGATTATCACCGTGCTGGAAATCCATTCGTCCTTCTTTCTTAGGTAAATCATTGGTCCTTCCTTCTCAGGTATTGACTGTAGGTTTTGTTTAATTTTCCAGTACACGATGAGTAAATTTGGAATGGGTTACTCATCAATTAGATGAGTTGTGTTCATTTCTCCCATACCTTTGTCCTTTGATACAACCGATGTTCCTACTCTTTTTTTTTTTTCAGTTTTCCATCATCGCTTCTTCACCTTTTTCATTAAATTTCTCTCTCTCTCTCTCTCTCTCTCTCTCTCTCTCTGTCTCTCTCTCCACTGACTTCCTAAACGCCGCCACCATTTGTGGTGCTCCACCATTTATCGAGTCGAGATGACTACTTTTATCATTTGTAGTTCTCCATTTCAGTTTGGTAGGTTTCATTTCAAGATATGAGTATTGTGCATCTCTATCGTATTAGATAACTTTATGTAAACACTTATTCATTTATGTCTTACATTACTGCAACGGTAGTGAGATTCCATGGTGCTTTAACTTCTTAATAATGATAAAATCACAAACACATACATCTATGTTTCTGTTTCTTGTTAGGGTTACTTATCATGTAATACAAGTTTTCTTAAACTAATATGTAAATAAGGTTTGCTTTACTTATTTATTTCCATCTGTTCTCCAAATTATTGATGACATTCAAGTCACCATTAGGAATGTCCATGTTGTATATAGAAATATTTCAAATGACAAGGCATAGACTGTATTTGGTTTGAAGTTGGCTAGTTTGACTACAATGAAGCAAAATCTTGTTGGGTATCTCTTTCTTTCTCTATAATCATATTGATGTATATATCATTAAAAAAAAGATAAAATACTTTCATGTTTTCTTCAAATACCTTATCTTTGATTCTCACAACAGTTTCAAAAAACCCCATCTGTGAAATTGATCTTTTTTCTCAGTTTATCGACTGCTTAAAACTCTCAATGACTCTAATATAATTTCAGGGTATTAAGTGGAAAGGTGAGAGCTGTCCTAGTAAACAAACTTGTTGAGATACAAGGTTTGGAAATCTATTGTAAAACCTTTCATGGATCTGCAGAAGATCTGTATGCCAACAATGGTGAAGACTCCATGTCAATGGTTGCTGCAAGCTTTCAAAATGATGAACATGTTCACTTGTTGTCCCCAGTTGATGTATCTGTTTCTCTTTCGGTATGCATCATCTCATAACAAATTTAGAACTGTTGTACTTTGCACATTAGATAGATTTTTACTGTTGTACATTGTAGGTGAACAAGTATGGAAGGCTTGAGAATAATGCAGCACAATACTCGGTTGATATCGAATTATCTAGCTTGGTTAGTTTCTTAACTTTTGTAATTATAAGTAACTAATTAATCATTTCTTAGTTTATTATGTCAGATTACATAACATTCAACTGACATGTCAGCATGTCACCAACTTTTAAGTCTTGTCCCTTGATGAAGATCAATTGCAACAAATATTGTATCTGTATGATTATCTATGCACTTGTCAGCTAAGAGAGAAGTAAGTGGAATGTTGTCTCATCAGTTTTATCCTTTTTTAATTACACTTTTAATTACACTTTGCGCAATAGTTATTGCATGTCTGGATGTATTGTGTTGAGGGATTGAGCCTTTCATCACAATGGTTTCCTCAGACTCTACAAGACTCTCTGTGGGGCCCTGCTTACTCACTCTTTCTCCCGTTATCAACATTCGAGTGAGAAAAGGGAATCATGGAATGGAACTAGATTTTTGTATTCAGAATGTTTCATGCATATTGCCAACTGAATTTCTAGCTGTACTCATTGGTTACTTCTCAATGCCTGATTGGAACTCGAATGCAAAAGAGTCATCTGGTATCGATAATTCCAAGGACACAGATAGCTTTCCTTTCACTTACAAGTTTGAGAATACTGATTCAGACATTCTATTAAAAGAAATCCCTTTGGAGTGTTCTGTTCCACTTGAATCATCATGAATTTTCCAATGTGTTATGATCATCATAACCATGATCAATCATCAACCTAATATGGCCATTCTACCTGATGCTGGTATGTATAAGACTTACTATTGTACATTATCTAGTTTTCTATTTTGAGTTTCAAACATACAATATAAATGTAGATTTTCATGATCTATGAGAACTAATTCTTGTTTCACTTTGCATAATCAGTTGTTGATGTGGAATCAGGTAAAATATCATCTCCTTTCACGTGGTGACCTACTTTAAATTCAAGTTGGACGATTTTACCCATGAAGATGGTATTTGAAATTCCAACTGGATGTGAGTGTTCCTTGTGGTATTTCTGATCTCTTATGCTAGGATGTGTGATTAAAGCTAGATAAAGTATTTTTCCTAGGCTCTTACATAGTTACACTTTTAGATTTTTCCAAGGTTGTGAGGTGGAGTTTAAAGGTTGTAAAGGGCTATTAATTACTTAGGTATGTATTTTGACTATTTGGAAAGAGTTCTTTCTTCGTTGTACATTACATTTAATGATGTTAGGAACTTGGTTTTGACTATTTGAGAGACAATCTAGCTGGCAGCAGTGGACAACTTGTTATGCGATGGTATTACCATATTTTTCATACTAATACTAATTACTAAGGCAGATTTCATTTGAAGTGTCTCTTGGATTAATAATAGCACAATGTTTATCAGTCCAAAACCATTGCATTTTGCAATAGTTGATGAACTTGATTATGTCCTAATTGATGAGGGAAGAAACCCATTGCTGATAAGTGGTGAGGTATGTCTTCTTACTTTGAGTGCTGTACGGATAAATGATGTTTAAAAAATATTTGGGAAAGTAAACAAAAGAAACTAGTTACTTAACAACTTTGATATTTTGATCCGCATCTCATTCTCAGGCTAGCAAGGATGCTGCACGTAACACAGTTGCTGCTAAAGTAGCTGAGCTTCTCATGCGTGGCCTCGTATTTTACTTTTTTGCCCTTCTTTTTCCTTTTTGATGTCTTGTTATCCATCTCCATTGTATGCGTATCTCATTGTTTGTTCCACTACACATCATGTAAATTTATATATTGTAAGAAATAGAATTGTAAGACATTAAATTTTATGAAATGGATTATATTTTTTGTATATGATATTTTATTTTATATTGTGAGGCATTAAATGCAAATTTAATTTGAAAATTAGTAAATCTATAAAAAATATTTTTTTTAACATTTAAAATTATGATACACAAACATGTGTGTCATCTTCATTTATGACATGGCCTTTCTTGACAGAGGCTTTCTTGATACGCATTGCGTGTCATTAACACGCGCGTCGTAAGGTTACGACACGCGAATGCGTATCGTCTTCCTTTATGACAGGGCCTTCCTTGATACGTATTGCGTGTCGTAACCGTGCGTCGTAAATGCGCGTCATAAATGCGCGTCGTAAATGCGCGTCGTCTCTCTTTATGACAGGGCCTTCCTTGACACGCATTTGCGTGTCGTCTGAGCGTTTTACGACGCGCAATGAGCGTCGTAAAAGGCCTTTTTTCTAGTAGTGAGACATCCAAGTAAAGTAAGAATGAGCAACACTTATGTAACCATCAACCTTTCAAAACGTTTAATATTAATGGAAACTAAAGCATACCCAAAGGAAATAAACTCCATCAGTTAATCACTATCACACTACAATGTCAATCACATTTTAGTTGTTGCAATGAGATAAGAGATATTTTGAAAAGTTATTGATACGAGGAGTAGAAAAGCTGATTTCTTGACAAAAGAAGTGAAATTTGAGGATAGGCTCTTCACTCTACATGGTTGTTAGTGATTCTCATTTATTGAAGGGTGCTAATAATCTCATTAAATTACAAGTCAGAGGACCAAATCTATAATTTGATATGTAGTGATACTTGGGTTGTTGGAGATCTGGGATACGGCTCGACAGTTAGAGTTGCTTTTTGTTGTGGTGCAGATTGTTGTGTTCTTATGTATGATTTGAATGTTAAGAAGTCATTTGAACAACTTGAGGGAGGATTTCGTTATTTAGGTATATGCTAACATGGGAATAACATTTTAGAGTTCAAAAATTTTAAATGTTTGAAATGTAAAATTTTTAAAGAAATATACCATGGTGGTAGATTACAAATCAATATAAAAGACAAGTTTACATATAAAAAAGTAAATTTTAGTTCATTTGTATGTGCAAATCATTGTGTCAAGTTGATATCTTTTCTGTTAGCTTGTACTCATTTTTTACCACTCACATAGAACTTTTTAGTAATGGCGTGAGTAGATAAATAGTTGTTTTAATACAATATCATTTACGAGAGATATATAATAATGGAAATACAATTTAAAATAGGGTTATTGTCATAAAAACCCAACAATTTTTGTGTTTGTTTTTAAAAGGTCCTTAAACTAATTTTTGTTCCTTCTAAACCATTCAAATGAGAAATGACTTGTTGAAAATGGGAAATTCAAAATTTTCATCCGGTTAGCAAGTTAGTTTGTACTGTCGACTTACATGACATAGACAAATATAGCTACATAGACACCAATGGTCGACGTGGCATAAATAGTAATTTATTTTTTCTATTTTTCAAACGTGAGGGACCCTACTGCTAAATATTAGAACATGAGGTTGGGAGCTAAAATTTTGACGATGATATTCTCGTGTATCTAGTCAATCTCTCACTTTCGCTATCCTTCACACTTACGAATTCTTCCATGGCACATGATAGGTTGTGAAAGAGAAGGTCGGTGCGTGATCTGCAAAATTAGTCCGCCGGTAGAAGAGATGCTTACTTGCAACACCTGTGTTATTCCTTAGCACCTCAACTATTGTAACATCCCAAATTCAGGTGCGTCTCTTAAACCCTTCTCCTTTTTCCAAGCTGTCAAGTTAAGCCCCTAAAATGAAATGTTAAGGCAAATGAGTACGCTGCGCATACTCGCACGCTTAAGTTGGACGCGGACTCGCTTAAGTACGCTGGGCGTAGCGGGCCTAGATGTAAACCCTAATTTGTGACTTGTGCACTATAAAAGGAATGCTAAGGCCTTATCCTTAGCCACCATTTCAGAGAGTGAAACCCTAAATCCCTAATAGAGAGTCATCCTTTGTTCTAGCTTGTGTGTTTGTGTTCTAAGCTTCAAAGTGCCATTTCAAGGTGGTGAAAGAGAAGAGGAGGCCATTTTGGGAGATAAAAGTTGGTGGACAAGAATAGATCCGAGTTTGTCAGAGGTTGAAGCTTCTTTTTGAGGTA
Source organism: Lactuca sativa (assembly GCF_002870075.4). NCBI lineage: Eukaryota > Viridiplantae > Streptophyta > Magnoliopsida > Asterales > Asteraceae > Lactuca > Lactuca sativa. Next base: position 260,637,283 of record NC_056625.2, on the reverse strand, counting down.
AAAAGCTCAAAAAATTCCTTATCATTTGTGATTTGTGCTTCTTGGACCAATTTCTAGGGTTTTTGGTCCCAAAGTGGAGGCTTTATGAGCAAATGGTCTCCATTGGCCTAGATCTACCATATTTCAGGATTATAAGAGTTGTATGTTCATTAAAATACAATCTTGGACGTGAATATTGAGCCATGCATGAGATCTAGACCTTTTGAGGAAGAAGGAAAGGTGTTAGAGTAATTAGGGACCTTTACAGCCATGCAAAGGCTTAAAGGTTCTGGCTTTATGGAATAAGAGGCTTAAGGAAAGTCAGATCTGAATGTTGAATGAGTGTCTTAACCGTTTAAGACCAAAATCCAAGAAAAGGCTAAAACTGAGACTTACGTTGGGCGTAACTCTCAGTACGCGCAACATAAGGGGTTGAGACCCTGATTATTGTTCGCCGGTGTATGCCCCGCGTACAGAGAAGGTACGCGCCGCGTACTGCCTCCTTTTGACTTTCGTTGACTTTTAGGGTTTTGGTCAACCATTGGACTTTTGGGTCAGGGAGGGGTAAAATGGTCTTTTACCCTTCTGTGGGATTGTACGAGTGGATATAATCTTGCCTTTGAGAGCCATTATTTATTTGAGAGTGTTGTTTATGTGATTAGGCGGGGGCTAGATCAGTGTGTTCGTGTGCGAGATTATCCGAGATACTCGAGGTGAGTATTCTCACTATACATTACCTAGAATGGTATTTATGTGTAGACCGAAGGGTCTTGTATGCTATGTGTATGTATGAGATTAGTTGTGTGTATGCCATCTGTTGTATAGACCGGACCGGAGGGTCCAACGATATAGACTGGACCGAAGGGTCCAACGATAAAGACTGGACCAAAGGGTCCGACGAGCTATGACTGAACTAGAGGGTCCAACGAGGTACGAGAGTGGAGGGTCCCGCTGAGACACATCGACCGGAGGGTCATACAGTAGCCTCGAGTGGCGTATGTGTTGTATGTGGTATTTTGGTGAACTCACTAAACCTTTGTGCTTACAGTGTTTGTGTTATGTATTTCAGGTACCAGTGAGGATCGCGGGAAGGCGCCGGCATGATCAGTACACACTATTGGATTTTCATACATTTGATCTTGGGATGTGATTTTATGGATTTGTTATGTGATACATTGAGAATTGAGAATCTTTATGAACGAAATTACATTATTAAAAAGTGAAAAAATTGTTTTGAAATTTACGTTGTTACAAGTTGGTATCCGAGCCTTGGTTTGAGGGATTTGGATGCACCTTCAGGCGTTTCTGAACTCAAACTGAGGATTTGAGGTAGTTTTTCATAAAATAAACAATTTTTCTAAAGAAGTAAAAGAGTTTAAGAAAAACAGAAGGAAGCAGTGTGTACGATCAGCCAACGCCCGAACGGTGATTTCCCAAAATACCCTTACATTATGTGTTATGAGATATGTTATGATGTGTTCTGCATGCTAGAGTAGGTTAGGTATTCATATTAGGACTAGAGTGGACTGATTTGTGATGCCTTAGCCTAGGAAGATTTTTGTTGCTATTAGATGCTTGAGAGTGAGTAGGTAGTAATGAGGAGCTTATGAGAGGTCTACCGAAGGGTAGCCTATGCGAGCGAGATGTAGAGTACTTGTGATCTGGGATCCTGGGAGGAGGACTTGGGGTGAGTACTGATGCAGTGTGGGAGGTAGTATAGGGCCCGTACCGAAGACACCGTACCAGTGCGCATTCCAAGTAATAATCCTTAGGGTACTAGGGAGCAAGTAGGGTTGAGTTATCGAGTGCGAGTATGCTCGAGCGGATCTCTGATATTTTGTGTTGTATTTCAGAGAGACATCATGGTTGGGACACGTCGCACACCTGAGAGCAGTGGTGTTAGTGATGAGGAGATCCGCAGGTTGATTCATGAGGAGGTGGCTGCTGCCATCCGAGCCGAGATACCGGAGATGTTTGGGTCTTTCAAGACCACTCTGATCGAGACTTATGACGAGCGTTACACTGCTCTTACTGATGCTGTTGTTGTTGCGGCCACCACAGCTGTCGCTGCTGCGAGGCCGCAAGGGGTGACTCGTTGCTCTACCGAGAGTTCAGCAACACGAAGCCACCAGAGTTTAACGGGACGCAGGATCCGATCGCTGCGATGAGATGGATTTATGATATTGAGGGATGTTTCTATACTTGCTCGTGTCCAGAGCATTTGAGAGTTCGGTTTGCACTAAACCAGCTTTGCTTGGGGGCGAAGGACTGGTGGAAGTTTGTGACGGCAGACTTCTCTACGGCAGAGCTTATTGTGGTGACCTGGGAGAGGTTCACCACGATGTTTCGAGATGAGTATGTTCCTCCTGTCGAGAGGGAACGTCTAGCCCAGGAGTTCTTGTCCCTCAAGCAAGGAACTGAGTATGTTACGGTGATTATGAGGATGTTTCATGAGAGGGCACTGTTTTGCCCTGAGCACGTGTCGACTGAGCAAGCACGTATGAGTTGGTACTTGAGCATATTAAGGAGGGATATTCGTGAGTTCGTGGCGAACTCGTCATACCGGACATTTGCCGAGCTCCAGAAAAATGCCCGAAAGAGAGAGATTGAGCTAGAGACTTAGGTCAGAGAGGAAGCTGAGTCTAAGAGGAGGGACAGGCGACCGACATAGGTGCAGCCGGCAGCCAAGCGGGAAAAGCCCACTGATTCGAGATCAGGGGGTCCGAAGGGCCGCACTTGTGGGAAGTGCGGCAAGTGCCATGAGGGAGTGTGCAGAGCTGGGGTGTGTTACAAGTGTGGGAAGGATGGGCACTATGCGAGGAATTGTCCCCAGGGATTCATGGTTTGCTTCCATTGCAACCAGACCGGCCATCGAAAGGCCGAGTGCCCATATCTGCAGCAGGGATCAGCACAGGGATCTGCACCTGCTTCCCGAGCTACTAAGGTTCGGCCGGTGAAGGCCGAGGCACCGAAGGTTCGCGGGAGAGCCTTCTAGTTGACAGCGGAGGAGGTCCGTGCAGTGCCCGATGTCGTGGCTGGTATGTATTCTTTCATTTATTATGCTGACTTATGAGATATTGTTCTTATATTACGATATGCGTAGGTACTTTTCTTATGAGTTATGTACCTGCTTTGGTGTTATTTGACTCGGGTGCGAGTTAGTCATTTGTGTCTTTAGCGTTTAGTCATCACATCAGTACCCAACAGGAGACGTTGAGTCGACCTTTACGAGTTTCCATAGCTGACGAGCGAGCGGTGTATGCCACTGATGTGATTCGAGGATGTGTACTCGAGATTTTCGGCGTTGAGTTTCTGATTGAATTGGTCCCGATTGCGATGGGAGATGTCTGTGTCATCGTGGGCATGGACTGGTTGAGCAGGTTTGGAGCGGTTATCGACTGCGAGCGACAGCTGGTGACCATATGAGACCCTAGTGGGGGAGTTTTTACGGTTTATGGCGAGGGTACCCGTTCTGGGTCAGCATTTTGTTTGGCTGCCAGAGCGAGGCAGAGTTTACAGCAGGGCTGCAGTGGGTTTGTAGCCTATGTGATGGATACGCGAGTGGCCGCTGAGAGGCCGAGTTCGATTGATGATGTTCCGACAGTGCGCGAGTTCCTGGATGTTTTTCCCAAGGAGTTGCTGGGTATGCCTCCCGAGAGGCAGGTAGAGTTCCGCATCGATTTGGTTCCGGGGGCAGCGCCTATCGCCAAGGCACCTTATCGCCTTGCGCCGCCAGAGATGCAGGAGTTATCCTCGCAGCTTCAGGAGCTGCTGGGGAAGGGGTTTATTAGACCGAGTAGCTCACTGTGGGGAGCGCCAATCCTTTTTGTCAAGAAAAAGGATGGTTCACACTGGATATGCATTGATTACCAGGAGCTGAACAAGTTGACGGTCAAGAACTGTTACCCATTACTGAGGATCGACGATTTGTTCGATTAGTTGCAGGGAGCGTCTTGGTTCTCCAAGATTGATCTGAGGTCGGGATATCATCAGATGAGAGTGCGTGATGAGGATATCCAGAAAACAGCGTTCAGGACTCGTTACCATATGACAACTTATTCTCAATAGAATCTTTTCTATTCATAATAACGTTGATATGGTCCATCCAATACTATACTTCCAACTACTCACAAGCGACCAATCCTTGGCGAACTTTGGATTGTCCTTTGATAGATGTTTAATTATCTTAGTCAAACTGATTCTTGTCCTTTTCCCTCTAAATGCGCTAGACATTTGGAAAATTTTAGAATGGTTAAATATTATAGCATTTTCAATTGATCCTATACCCGAAGCGTATGGGACACGATGCATAATGTCTTACATGAAGATTTAATACTTTATCAATCTTCTGCCATAATATTTTATGTGCTACGTTCTCACAATTCGAATTATGAATGTCGTAATCATAATCGAAATTTAAGAACACACTATGTATGCTTGACTAAGTTTATTAACATTCCACAACCTAAGCCTTTAGATTTGAAATGAAGCATAATATTCTCTCCCTTAATTATAGCAAAACAACTATTCAACCCTTACAACTTTGCAAGATATGACTCTTGTTCTCTATAATTAATATTGCTAACTTGCAATACTTGCCTTCATAATCATGTAATCATAACATTTATGCTCCCACTATCACGATGATTCTTACAAACATAACACTTATGCTCCCACTAGCTTTGACATGTATTTAGAAACAGCTTAACTTTCAGAAAAACAATGCTTATTGAATTTCTTTAAGTTCATATTTCTAATACCCAATGCTTTGATAATCTTTTATCAAGGCTTCTTAAACTTATACACCATTGCCTTAGATAGTTTATATGTGTGTCTTAAACAATTTAGACTAATTGACAACTCTCATAATTCGAATCATGGAAAGGGATACCGTAACCTTAATCGAATTCGAGAATCCAATTTTCACAATCACCATCTGCTTAAAATCTTTTCTTAGTGAAATCATTTCGTCACAGTCATTTCCATGAAGGAGGTAATCTTATGACACTTAGATTTTAATGGTGTATGTGTTCCTATCCATGTGAATTTGTTAAAACCAAAGTTTATGACAAATTCAAACTCATATGGACCAAACTCTTAATCTTGATTTCTTGCCTTATGGTAACACGGCTGCCCACCATGTCTTCCAAGTAGTCAAGCAACTCACTCTTTCCTATCAATGTACTTTTCATTGATCAAGGTGCTTGCCTTTTATGCGTTCAAATGAGAGCTCATAGAATTCATATGCATAATTAACTCGATTGGAACGACATAGAAACAAGGTAATGTTTAACTCGTGTGCTAGTGATGATCGATAAGGTTTATTCTTGATTTGTTCTTGAAACCTTTCAAGACCATTAAGACTCCCACTGACTCCTTGACATATAAGATTCTCTTGTCAATAAACATTTCTTGACAAACAAATATTCAATAGTTAGTGTAGCCTTTACTAAAAAAAACATAAATTGGTCCTAGTTGGTCTTTGTCTTATTCAAGTCATCACAACTTACCAATTTCAAATGTTCAAGAATAAGAAAACCTTTTTCCAAATTCTACATTTGATGAATGTTATAAACCTTCTTAAGACTTGTCACTCAATATTACAATCTTAACTCTAAGACTTGTTATGGAATGAAGTATGATTGACTTCTTGATTTAACCATTTCTTCAGTTCTTGATTCCTCTTCTTATACATACACTTGTACTAAGACTTATTTTAGAAGATCAATTGAAATATGGTTCTTAATGATTGAGACATATCATAAAGTATAAAAGGTACTCTACCTTCTTCTTAGAATAGAGAAACTTTTATCTTTCTGCCTACTTGATTCTTTTATTCGTTCTGCTATTGATTGAAACTCTTTCGATCAACTCAGAATTACACTTAATCTTATAAGTATAATCATATTTACTAAACCTTTAGTAAATCATGATGAATATCTTTGTCATTCTTGTGGTGGACTTGATCAACACACAACTTTGTGTACTCGATCTCCTAGTCCTTCACTTGACACGTTGTCAATGAATTAGTCTAATTTCAAAATATGAAATTTCTCATTCATCGTGCAACCAAGTTGCATGATTCCAAGTTTCTGTCCAATTGAAACTTGGGCGATGAGAAACTCTCCCTATTTGGTAAATTCTTGACATTTCCACTATTAACATAATTAAGAATCTTATCCATTCGTTGTAGAAATATGCAAACATCAATTTTTTCATAACGATTTCATTGCAAGGAAATAAATAAATAAATAAATAAGTCAAATCAAAAATTTATTTTAATCATAAAAGCAGCGGAAAACAATTGTCCTTACAATGCAAAATCAACTGAAAACTGTGTAGAAAATTTTCTAACAACTCTATCATAACTTTCTAAGCTCAAAATCTAATCTTTAAATCCATGTGATCGAGATCCATTTCTTCGTGATTAGATTTATCTTGCTTTTCCATCAAGCTTCCTCTCTTTTTCACTGATCCTGCAAAACATTCAAATGCAATCTTATCACATCATGTATTAAGAATCAACGAATAGGAACTTAATGGAGTAAGATAGTGGATTTTACCTGAAGCGCAGCCATAATCTTTGACTCTCCCATCTTCTGGACCCTTCAGGCTCTTAGGGTAGACTTGTATCCAACGCCATTTCTCTTGGTAGCAAACGCAGGTCGGTTCTCCTAGAACGTCCTCGGAGCATGGTTGGTTGACTTTCCCAACAAATATGCTCCATTGCTTTGCCAAATCATTTCTGATTCAGCAACAATGAGCATGTAAGTTAGGTCAATGAGGTTATCGTCATGATCCATCATATAATACTTTCTTTTGAACTCATTATATGATTCAGGAAGTGACTGTAGAACCCAGTTCACAACCAACTTATCAGGGAATGATGCACCCAACATTATCAACCTATCGATGTGTGATTTAATTCCTAGAACGTGGGCACACATGGGTTTACCATCTTCATGTTTCATTTCCAATAGGGCTTTAGTGACATTGAACCTTTCAATTCTTCGATCTTGTGGGTTAGGGAGAATAATTGAAGGAGGTGGAGGAAGTGAAGTATGATTTTTTGTTCCTCGATCGAATCGTGAAATATCATCTTCATGTGGAATGCTTGTTCCACGGGATTTGGGAAGACCATAGTTGTCGTACTTTGACATCTACAAAACGGGAGGAAAAAAAATTCAAGTTAGTGGATAGATTGAGTCCTTAATAAATCACCAAAATGAGATATTAAGGCTAGGACCCAACACAATATTCCACAACTCGGGAGAGGGATGTCGTAACCCAAATTGCAGAACATTTGAAGGTAAGTGAATGACGATTCAGTAATTTCCACCATGAAAAACGAAAAAGAAATTTAAGTTTTAAATCTATGAAAACTCCTAGATCCTATGAGATTCATTGAACATTTCAATGGCATATTGAAATCTCGATATGCCCCTCTAGTTTGTGACTGGGATACCGAGGATCACAAAGCGGGTGTGAATAACCATGCAAACTTACATGGTGCCCCCACATGTTACAGTCACCTATTCGATGTCCCGGTAAACCACACACGCTCCACCGAACTATGACAAACATTGAGTCACCCTTTGCTACCTTTGCTTAGAACCATTTAGTGTGCCGGTAAACCACAGACGTTCCACTAACGTCTTCGCAAGGGTACAAAGTGTAATTTCATGGAATTGCATCAATTCACTTTTGCCTAAAGTAACTAAGATTGGGAATTTATAAAACATTTAGTTACTTTTGTACTTCATTATACTTATAATGGAAGGTTTCTGTCTTATCCTACCCGTTCGGCTAACGACCCTCCACTAGTCAAGAGTGCGGTGGGTAAGAGTGGATACTCATTCAATCGCCATTTTATAGGCAATTTCCTTAAACACCCCTTATAGACCAGCTTCGTGAATGAGGCCTAGTAACGGTAAGACTGACTTTTACTCATACATATATATAATGTTAGACTTTTAATGTTATATATAGTATAGGGTGTATTTTACACTTTTAAAATACTAGGTGGTCTAATTTAACAATTATACTTTTAATTCAATTATATTGTAAACCAAAACTTTATGGATTTATTAAACCTCCTTTAATTATACACCTTAATTAATTAATAAAACCATAAGGGTGTGATATGAACTTTTCAAAACAATACTAGGGTTTTAGAATTTAACATTCCTAAATTAAACCTTTAATCAACTTTTAAATTCCAAAACTTGAGGGCAAGTTTTGAAACATTTCAAAACATTAGGGTTTAGAATTTAAATGTACATCAAAATTAAACTTTTAATCAAAATTTAAATTCCAAAACTTGATGGCAAGTTTTGAAACCTTTTCAAAACATTAGGGTTTCAACTATTTAAATTTCAAAACAAAACTTTTGAGTTCAAATTTAAACTATAAAACCTAAAGGGGAAAATTGAAACTTTTCATAACACAAGGATCAAATAAGAAATAATATAAATTAAACAATTAATTTCATCATTATCTATATTTGACCTAGTTTCAATTTCTTGCAAAATAAGTTAACCAATTAATACAAATAATCAACTTTAATCATATAAGGAAGTTATTATCTAATCAATTGGTAATTATCTTTTGTTTAATCAAGGATATACTCATAAATATGTATAAAATCGGATTTTAATGACCTAAAACAGATAAGGCAAGTATCCATGAGTAAAACAGCAAGAAATCCCGAAAATAGCTCCATCTGATGCTTGAACTCGCCGTGTACCACCATGGACTCGCCGAGTAGGAGCCTACTCGCCGAGTCCACAATGGGACTCGCCGAGTTCATCAGGCAGGTTGGCCAAAAATGATTTTTGCAACTTGAATAAACACATAATGCATCAATACATTAGAAACCAATCAAGGCTCTGATACCACTGATGGGTTTTAGCCATAAGAACATCGTATGTGCTCATACAAACCCTAATGCTTGGATCTAGGTTTCTCTATTGTACATGCAATTCATCCAAGACTATAAACCCTAGATCTAACATATGATGATCAATATAACATATAAATTAGGGTTTAGATCATACCTTGATTGTTATGTAGCAATAACAATCTCAAATCCTTCTTGTATTGACTTTAGAAAGCTTAGAGTCACAAATGTCACTCCTCTAATGGTTCACAAACACCAAGAGCAAGAGGATGAAGAACAAGGAGAGAGGAAGCTGCCCAAAACGTGTGAAAACCCTAAGGAACAAGTTCACCACGTTTTTGGGGCTTAAGGGTTCTTTAAATAGTGAGGCTATTAGGGTTATCTAACAAGGAAACCCTAATTTGGATGCTTAAGCCCTAACCAACCCATGGACTCCTTCCTTAACAAGCCTTGGACGATTTCTAATGGGTTTCCCCATAGAATTCGTCCACCCCTTTAATATGGAGTCCATTATCTCAATATTCAACTATCATACAATTGACAGTTCTAGTCTCTTAATTTAATTAATGTCTTTTAGTCACAAACTTAATTCTTATTAATTCTTGACTAATATTAATTAAACAATATGATTTCTCCTTTAGTCTATTATTCTCATAATATATTAATAAATCATATTTAATCCTTTCTCTCCATTATTCATCCTATCAAGTTGCTTTGGTGAAGGCAACCCAAAAGGACCATGCACCATCGGATCAAGTACATACCAAAATAGTTATGGACTTAGATACTAATCCAATAGTTGGAGCCTCTGGTCCGGTCATATCTCGTAGGACCCTTTGGTCCAGTCTGTATCGTTGGACCCTTCGGTCCGGTCTATATCGTTGGAGCCTCCGGTCCAGTCTATACAACAGATGGCATACATACAACAAAATGCACATAATCTCATACATACACATAGCATACAAGACCCTTCGGTCTACACATAAATACCATTCTAGGTAGTGTATAGTGAGAATACTAACCTCGGGTATCTCGGATAATCTCGCACACGAACACACTGATCTAGCCCCGACCTAATCACATAAACAACACTCTCAAATAAATAATGGCTCTCAAAGGCTAGATTAAATCCACTCCTACAATCCCACAGAAGGGTAAAAGACCATTTTACCCCTCCCTGACCAAAAAGTCCAATGGTTGACCAAAACCCTAAAAGTCAACGAAAGTCAAAAGGAGGCAGTACGCGGCGCGTACCTTTTCTGTACGCGGGGCGTACACCGACAAACCATAATCAGGATCTCAACCCCTTACGCTGCGCGTACTGAGAGTTACGCCCAGCGTAAGTCTCAGTTTCAGCCTTTTCTTGGATTTTGGTCTTAAACGGTTAAGACACTCATTCAACTTTCAGATCTGACTTTCCTTAAGCCTCTTATTCCACAAAGTCGGAACCTTTAAGCCTTTGCATGGCTGTAAAGGTCCCTAATCACTCTAACACCTTTCCTTCTTCCTCAAAAGGTCTAGATCTCATGCATGGCTCAATATTCACGTCGAAGATTGTATTTTTATGAACATACAACTCTTATAATACTGAAATATGGTAGATGTAGGCCAATGGAGACCATTTGCTCATAAAGTCTCCACCTTGGGACCAAAAACCCTAGAAATTGGTCCAAGAAGCACGAATCACAAATGACAAGGAAAATTTTGAGCTTTTTACCTCAGAAAGAAGCTCCAACCTCTAAAAAACTCGGATCTACTCTTGTCCACCAACTTCTATCTCCCAAAATGGCCTCCTCTTCTCTTTCACCACCTTGAAATGGAACTTTGAGGCTTAGAACACAAATACACAAGCTATAACAAAGGATAACTCTCTATTAGGGTTTCACTCTCTGAAATGGTGGCTGATGATAAGGCCTTAGCATTCCTTTTATAGTGCACAAGTCACAAATTAGGGTTTACATCTGGTCCCGCTACGCCCAGCATACCTAGGCGAGTCTGCGTCCAACTTAAGCGCGCGAGTAGCGCAGCGTACTCCTCAGTACGCCATGCGTACTCATTTGCCTTAACATTTCATTTTAGGGGCTTAACTTGACAACTTGGAAAAAGGATAAGGGTTTAAGAGACACACCTGAATTCGGGATGTTACAATTCTCCCCCACTAGAATCAGAGTTCGCCCTTGAAGTCTCATGCTGCAAACAACTCCGGATGTTGCTCCCGCATCTCTAACTTCGGCTCCCAATTCAGCTCGGACCCTCTTCGATGTTGTCACTGGACCTCAACCAGGGGAACCTCCTTGTTCCTCAGAACCTTGATCTTCCGGTCCAAGATCGCGATCGGTTTCTCAACATAATTCAGGCTTGCATCCACCTGAATATCCTCCAGCGGTACCACTGCCGACTCGTCGACTATACACTTCCTTAGCTGAGACACATGGAAGGTATCATGAATATTGCTCAACTCCGCAGGTAGCTTTAAACGATATGCTACCTTGCCCACCCTCGTGGACACTCTGAATGCACCGATGTACCGGGGCCCCAACTTGTCCCTCTTCTTGAATCGGATCACTCCTTTCCTGTAACACCGTAAATTTCAATTTTTTTTTTTTGCATTTTATAAAACATAATTCATTTAATATTCATAAAACATCAATGTTTGAAACTCAATCCATGACATATAAAAACCCCATGATCTCATAACATAAAAATCCCGAATGTGTACTGATCAAGCCGGCGCCTTCCCACGGTCATCACTAGTACCTGAAACAAATAACACCAAACACTGTAAGCACAAAGCTTAGTGAGTTCCCAAAATACCACACATAGAACATATTAGCCACTCGAGGCTATAACTCTATGGGTCTGTGGACCCTACTCTGTGAACCCTCTGGTTCTAACTCTGTGAACCTTCCGGTTCCAACTCTATAAGCATGCACAACATAAATCACATAGAAATAATGCAGTAACACACATTACATACATATAGCATACAAATACTCTATCACATAGCCCTGATTGTCACACCCCAAAACCGGAACGGCGGAAACGTTCTGGGGTGGATGACGTCATGTCAAGTATCACAACACATGCATTATAGTAATCAAAGTACAATAAGACATTTCATTAATAGTAATAATTTTACATGGTTACATTAATACATCAAATCAAAGAAATACACGTAATAGAATAGATACAACATAATACTAAGCTATCTTCATCAACAGCTCCGAGATGTACCTGTCTAATGCTAACCTGAGAATACAAGTTATTTGAAAAGCGAGTATCAACATTTTTTACAAATGTTGGTGAGTTCATAAGCATTTAGTGACGTTTTCATTCAAATAACTTTAATAAAAGTAGTAGTTTAAGAGATTTCAGTGTATTAGAGTCCTTTCCAGAAAATCCTATATTTTCTTTAATAAAAGCAGCCTTCTACCAAGGCTGGTCAGTGTTATGTGGTAAAAAGTTATTTTCCCTAAATTGCTATCATTATCAAAATACTGAATTTGATTATCGAGGAAAGCAAATGACATCAGGGAATAACATATGCCTCAGCAGTGAGGACTGCTGACTAAGGCAAGGAATCATAGACTCCAGGAGAGTATCGAACGAACGACACGCCTGGTTCAGTCTAATAAATAGAGACACAGACCCCAGAAGGTACCAAATGAAAGGTACAACTGGTAAGGTCCAAAATAGTGAATACAGACCGCAGACAATATCAAATGAAAGATACGTCTAGCCAGGTCTAAAACAGTGAACACATTGAATACAGACCGCATACAATATCAAATGAAAGATGTGTCTAGCAAGGTCTAAAACAGTGAATACAGCGGATACTGTGAATACAGTGGATACAGATCCCAGACAGCATCAAATGAAAGATACGTCTTGTAAGGTCAAAACAGAGGAGACAGACCCCAGACAGTATCAAATGAAAGATACGTCTTGTAAGGTCAAAACAGTGTGACTCTGAAATTGAATTACCAACATACAGTGTAAATTGCTGGCGAAATACCGTTACCTTAAGGCCATGAATTATAAGGTAACCCGGGATACTCGTAACCATACTAACCGACACTAAAGTACCAGACGCCCTACAAGCATCTATATAATGTGACATTTGTCACCCCTTGGCTTGGTGAGCCGTGGACTGTAGCTAGCAGTCAGGGTGCGGGGGTGTCAATCCTATATAGATCTAAACACACAATGTCCGCTCTCCCTACAGGAGACTCTGGTTACCAACTAGATGACGGAGAAGGCCGTGTCCTGAAGATGCATCCCAAATAGTGGGTAGAGACTTCCAACTAGTGGGTTTCTAATGCAAGTGCTGAACTAGAGGTAGAGACTCATAACTAAACTGAATGAAGTAACCCATATGTCTATGCTTGTGTACATAATATATAACTAATGAATCAACGACCTTCGGATGGACATCCGATCCCACCAGACCACATCTCAACGAAGAAAAGGAAATAGGGCGGACAAGCCTTCCTAAGTCCTTCAATCATTATTTATATGCATCTATACAAGCACAGACATACGTCTAACTACGCTTGAGTGTGTATCAAGTGGAATCATATCGTGAAGTATAAGCGTACAGTGGAACATCCGAGTCGTGAAGTATAAGCGTACAGTGGAACATCCGAGTCGTGAAGTATAAGCGTATAGTGGAACATCCGTGTCGTGAAGTATAAGCGTACAGTGGAACATCCGAGTCATGAAGTATAAGCGTACAGAGTGGGATAATCGAATCGTGAAGCATAAGTGTACCAAGTGTAAGTGTATCACGAAGTGGAGACGACGATAAATGAAGTAAGAGTGTCTATCAAGTATAAGAGGCTACAAGTATAAGCGATATAGAGACAAAAATCCGGTATAAGCGTATCACGAAGGAAATGCGTTATCAAGTAGGAGTTTTAAATAAGTAAAAGCGAAGCAGCAGTACAAACAAGTAAAAGTATACGTTGTGAAAGAGAACTTTGATTAAAATCTTGTAAAACCTTTATAAACCAGTTTAAAGTGAGTTTTAAATAAAGCAGTATAAATAAGAGTCTTGAAACAAACGAAAAACCTTTTTGAAAACCATTATAGTGTCCTACTCGGTAAAACAGTGTACAATGTCGTAAAATCTTGTGCATGCGGGTTATCAATCACATGTGATTGATATGATAACCGGCATGTTTAACTTGTATTCCCCCCCCCCTATAAAACATGTAAAAACATTAAGAGGTTCATTCAGGGGTATGAACTCACCTGTGTAAGTAGGTCCGACGAAGGTGCCGTTTGGGCGTTCGGTGTCTCGCAAGGACTCGAACACACACAATGACCTATTGAACATATGATAACATATGTTCACATACAATTAGTATATTTAATACTAATTAAACAAATATACGCGCTCACAGGAGCGGAAAGCACTTTAGATAAGTGTTTGGGTATCCCGGGTAGCGTCTAAAGGTGTGTATGGCTTAGGTATGGAGTTTATTATCCGAGAGTAAACTCCCAAAGTTGTGTTTACGGCCCAGGGACATCTCACCATCAGTTTACAGCCGTAAACTCATGGTGAGGGTATCTAGTGTGTTTTAAGGCTTCTACTTGCTCATGTAATTATTCTAAGTACTTTTCCAAAAAGGCATGAGTGGGTTTGAGGCTTCTAAGGGCATGATCTTGGAGTTTACGGCCTAGGGACAACTCCTAAGGGAGTTTAGGGCCATAAACTCTCATCCTTAGAGTTTTGTGAAGTTTAAAGCGTTTAAAGCCCCTAATACCTTGCTAGTAATTTATAATGAAGTGTTATGCCAATTTGGGGGATTAAAACTATCATTTTGGCACATTTAGGGGTGTTTACGGCCTTGGTACATACCTGGGCCGTAAACTCCATTTTCCCCTTCATTTTGATGTGCTTAATTGATCCAAACCCAAAGGACAAACCCCTATTTTATGTCTTAAGCCTTGGTATGAATTTAGGGCACCCTTTAACATGTTTTTATGAGTTTACGGCCCTAGAACTATTTCTTGGGAAGCTTTGGTCGTAAAATCCTAAATGGAGGGTGTTTGACATGTTTAAGGTCCCCAAACTATTTTTAGATGATTCTAGGATTTATTCCAAGGCTATTGGTGAAGTTTTAGGGCTTTTGAGCATGTAAAAATGAGTTTACACCCCATGTCTGAGGGGTTTACGGCCCAAGCACATTCCTTGGCCGTAAACTCCTATTTGCTCCTCAAAATTCATGACTAGGGTGTTCTAAGTCCGGATTTGCAAGCCATAAGGTCGTATCTAAGTCCCAATGTTGGTTTGGAGGGTTTAAATTGCTTAAAAACCCACTTATTAAGTGTTTACGGCCCAAGCATGCTCCTTGGCCGTAAACACATGTTCCAAGTCCAATTCTATGCTATAAACACGAATCATAATGTTTAGAGTAAGCTAGGGTAAGCGGACTTACAATTTGGAAGCGTTTGGTTGCGGATTCGGGGGCGAAAACGAGTCTAGAGAGAGAGTATAGAGAGAGAGTGTTTAGGGAGTGTAAAAAGTCTCCAATGGTCTCCACTCACCTTTATATAGGGTTCCGAGTTGGGGCTCAGTGGAATTTTACCCGATACTGCCATTATACGGGGCTTTTGGTCGCACCCGATTTAGGGGTCGTAATAATAAAACTTAACACTTTCCAAATAAATGGAAATGTGTGATGTGTTTTTATTTCCCTTTTATCACGACTTAACGGCATGTTAATGTAAACCAATGGAATGTTTATTAAATTGACGCCCTCAAATTAACAAAACTTTTATACAGTGGAATATTCCGTTAACTGTAACGGGGAAATGTAACGGGACAACTTGGGTTGTCACACTGATTACCTACTCAAGGTAAAGTATAGTGAGAAGACTTACCTCGCGTATCTCGATAACTCACAAATCCCTGAAATCACTAGCGCTTGATCTCCCGAGCTAAAGTCCTCCTATAACACAATATATCTCTAATAACACTTTCACAACTAAGGTTGACTAACCCTATCAAGTCAACACTGGTCAACTATGGTCAATGGTCAACGGTCAACTTTGACCAGACTCGGCGAGTGCACTAGAGCGACTCGGCGAGTCTATACATGTTCACTGACTCCCTCGGATCCTCTCTTGACACGTCGAGTACTTCCCTAACTCGACGAGTTCCACCTGGCATGAATCGCGGGGCCACCACGACTCAACTCGCCGAGTCTCAAGAACAACTCGGCGAGTTCAGGCTTGACTCCGCCCCGCCCCCCTTTGACTCTCCCTGACTCACTGGATCATCCCCCAACCCGGCGAGTCTACTCTCTGAACAACTTACATGAAACCCAAACCCTACTCGCCGAGTCTCAAGAACAACTCGGCGAGTTCATGCCATGCACAAACTCTATTAAACTCCTGAGGTCAGATCTGTTTCCCCAAACCATAGATCTGGCCTTCCTAAGCATGAATGTCACGTAAAGTTCGAAACTTGATGCTTGTATAACCACAACAAGGCATCAAAAGGAGATTTGGTCCCAAAAATGACAACCTAAGTCCAATAACTCCATACTAACCCAAAAAAACTCCAAGGGTTAAGGTCTCTGGACCTCTTTGAGTCCAGATCCAAGGCACAAACTCGAAGAGGGACCATTTGCTTCACGTAATCACTCTCCAAAGGGGGTTAGGAAACCCTAACTCTAAAGATCAACCCTAAAACTAAAGGAGGTTCGAACTATTACCTCAAAATGAAGCCTCTGGACTCTGGATCTGCTTGAATCTCACCTCCTCCTTGCTCTTGTCACCCTCTTCTTTCTAAACAAAGGGTACAAAGATCCAAAAGTGACTTCTTCTCTCTCAAAGCGGTTTAGATCTCTTAGGGTTCTCTCAAGGGACTGGTAGCCGCAATGGGAGGCTATATGTGCCCTTAAATAGGCTCCAAACCCGGGGAATTAGGGTTTCATTAAACAACGTGGACTCACCGAGTCCGGACGCAAACCCGCACCCATAACCGCGATCATAATCGGCAAGATTGGGCTCCAACTCGCCGAGTCTCCTCACAAATCACCAAAAATACAATAATAAATAATACCTGAGAATTCGGGATGTTACAATTGTCCCCCACTAGAACTAGACTTTGCCCTCGAAGTTTCGCTCCGCAAATAACTCTGGATGCTGCTCACGCATCTCACGCTCCGGCTCCCAAGTCATCTCGGACCCCTTCCGATGTTGCCATTGAACCAAAACCAAGGCTACCTCCTTGTTCCTCAAAACCTTTATTTTCCGATCTCTGATTGCCACTGGTCTCTCAGCATAATTCAGGCTCGCATCCACCTTAATATCCTCTAATGGAACCACTACCGACTCATCGGCTATACACTTCCGCAATTGCGACACGTGGAAAGTGTCGTGAATCTGACCCAACTCTGCTGGCAACTCCAAGCGATAGGCTACCCTACCTACCCTCGCGACCACCCGGAATGGACCAATATATCGGGGCCCCAACTTGCCCCTCTTCCTGAATCGAATCACTCCTTTCCAAGGGGAGACCTTCAGGAGCACAAAGTCGCCGACCTGAAACTCAAGCTCGGACCGGCGTCTGTTCGCATAACTCTTCTGACGACTCTGAGCGGTCAATAACCTCTGTCTGACCTACTGGATCTGCTATGTCGTCTGAAGCACGATCTCTGTACTGCCCATAACACGTTGTCTGACCTCTCCCCAGCAAATGGGGGTCCGACACCTCCTTCCATACAATAGCTCAAAGGGTGGCATACCAATGCTCGAATGATGGCTGTTGTTGTAGGAAAACTCTGCCAAGGGTAAATACATATCCCAACTCCCCCCGAAATCCAACACACATGCCCGGAGCATGTCCTCGAGCGTCTGGATCGTCCGCTCACTCTGTCCGTCTGGTGCTCGGCCTTAACCCTACGGCAGGTTAAGCACCTCTTAACAAACCACGCAACATCCCTCTTCATACAGGGCCACCAATACTCTCTCCTCAGGTCCAAATACATCTTAGTGGCCCCAGGATGGATCGAGAATTTCGACCGATGAGCCTCTTCCATCAAAATGGTATGCATCCCTCCCACAAATGGTACTCATATACGCCCTTGAAATATCATAAGCCCCCGACCATCGGTAACGAACTCCGATACCAACCTAACAACTCGCTCTCTCTTCTGGTTCTCCGATCTCACGGCCTCAGCCTGTGCTCCACGAATGGTGTCCAACACCGGAGCCATCACGGTCAATCGCAAACATATATCTCGCATTGGGGCGCTTTCCGCCCTGCGACTTAGGGCGTCGGCTACGACATTAGCCTTGCCCGGATGGTACAGGATCTCACAATCATAATCCTTGACCACATCCAACCACCTTCTATGTCGCATATTTAGGTTGGGCTGATCCATCAAATCCTTCAGGCTCTTATGGTCCGTGTATATCGTACACCGAACCCCATACAGATAATGACGCCAACTTTTGAGGGCGAACACCAATGCCCCCAACTCTAGATCATGGGTGGGATACCTCGTCTCATGAGACTTCAGCTGCCTCGATGTGTATGCTTTCACATGCCCTCTCTGCATCAGCAACGCTCCCAACCCCAAGATCGACACATCACAGTATACCACAAAGTCCTCCATCCCCTCCGGGAGGGCTAACATCGGGGCTTCGCATAACCTTTGGCAAAGCGTCTCAAAGGAGGCCTGCTGCTCGGGGCCCCATGAAAAAGCGACACCCTTCCGGGTCAACCTGGTGAGTGGCATTGCGATCTTAGAGAAATCCTTGATAAATCTCCGATAATAACCTGCCAACCCTAAGAAACTCCTGATCTCGGAGGGTGACCTCGGCACCTCCCAACTCATCACTACCTCAACTTTGGCCGGGTCGACCAATATCCCTTTCTGGTTAACGAGATGCCCTAGGAACTGGACCTCTCGTAACCAGAAATCACACTTGGAGAATTTGGCATAAAGCCTCTCCGATCTCAGAACTCCGAGGATCTCCCTTAAATGCTCTTCATGCTGCTCTTTAGATCTTGAATATACCAAAATGTCGTCGATGAATACAATCACCGACCGATCCAACATCGGCCTGCACACTCGATTCATGAGATCCATGAACACTGGCGGGGCATTGGTGAGCCCGAAAGGCATCACCACAAACTCATAATGCCCATAACGTATCCTGAACGTTGTCTTCTGGATGTCCTCATCTCGCACCCTCACCTGATGATATCCAGACCTCAAATCGATCTTGGAGAACCAAGATGCTCCCTGTAACTAATCGAACAAATCGTCGATCCTCAGCAACGGGTAACGGTTCTTGACCGTCAGCTTGTTCAACTCCCGGTAATCAATGCACATCCGGTGTGAACCATCCTTCTTCTTCACAAAAAGGATAGGCGCTCCCCACGGCGAGCTGCTCGGCCGAATAAACCCCTTTCCCAGCAGCTCTTGAAGCTGCGAGGATAACTCTTGCATCTCTGGAGGTGCAAGGCGATAAGGCACCTTGGCGATAGGCGTGGCCCCCAGAACTAAATCGATACTGAACTCCACTTGCCTCACGGGAGGCACACCCGACAACTTCTCTGGAAATACATCCGGGAACTCACGCACTATCGGAACCTCCTCAACTGACCTCGGCCTCTCTGAATCAACCCGCGTATCCATCACATACGTCACAAAGCCCTTACAGCCCTGCTGTAGACACTGCCTCACCCTAGCGGCCGAACAAAACGCTGACCCAGAACGTGTACCCTCGCCGTACACCGTAAGAACTCCCCCACTAGGGTCTCGTATGGTCACCAGCTACCACTCGCAGTCGATAACCACACCGAATCTGCTCAACCAGTCCATGCCCACAATGACACAGACATCTCCCATCGCAATAGGAACCAAATCAATCGGGAACTCAACACCGAAAATCTCAAATACGCACCCACGGATAACCTCTGTGGCATAAATCACCCTCTCGTCAGCTATGGAAACTCTTAGAGGCCGACTCAACACCTCACGACTAACACTGATATGCTGACTAAAAGCCAAAGATAAAAAAGACCGACTCGCACCCGAGTCAAATAACACCAAGGCAGGTACCGAATTCACAAGAAAAGTACCTACGCATAACATAAAATAAGCATAATATCTCAATATCAAAATAAATACACGAAATAATACATATCAGCCATGACATCGGGCGCTGCGCGGACCTCCTCCGCGGTCAACTGAAAGGCTCTCCCTCGTGCCCTCGGTGCCTCGGCCTTCACTGACCGACTCTCGGTAGCTCTGATGGCGGTATGGGCGGATCCCTGAGGTGCTCCCAGAGCTGATCCCCACAACTGCAGACACTCTGCCTTCCGGTGTCCGATCTGGTTGCAGTGGAAACACACTACAAACCCCTTGGAGTAGTCCTTGGCCATATGCCCCTCCTTGCCACACTTGTAGCAAGATCCAGCTCTACAAACTCCATCATGACCCTTGCCGCACTTCCCGCAAGTGCGGCCCTTCTGGCTCCCAGATTTGGGATCAGCGGGCTTGGCCCGCTTGGCTGCCGGCTGGGACTTTGTCGGTCACCGATCCCTCCCCTGAGACTCCGCGTCCTCCCTAGCCTGAGTCTCTAGCTCAATCTCCCTCTTCCGGGCATTTGCCTGAAGCTCGGAAAATGTACGGTACGAGGAGTTCGCCACGAACTCCCGAATGTCTCGCCTCAAGATACTCAAATATCAGCTCATACGTGCCTGCTCAGTGGACACGTGCTCAGGGCAGAACATCGCCCTCTCGTGGAACATCCTGGTAATCACCGTAACAGACTCAGTACCCTGCTTGAGGGTCAGAAACTCCTGGGCCAAACGCTCCCTGTCCACCTGGGGAACGTACTCGTCTCGGAACATGGTAGTGAACCTCTCCCAGGTCACTGCCGCAAGCTCAGCAGGCGTAAAGTGCGCCGTCACAAACTTCCACCAGTCCTTCGCTCCCAAGCGAAGCTGGTTCAACGCGAACTGAACTCTCAAATGATCTGGAGATGAGCAAGTGAAGAAACACCGCTCTATGTCTGAAATCCATCTCATAGCCACCACCGGGTCCTGGGTCCCATCAAACTCCGGCGGTTTCGTGTTGCTGAACTCTCGGAACAGCAACGCATCACCACCCTGTGGCCTCGCGACAACAATAGATGCGGTGGCCGCTGCAACAACAGCCTCAGAAAGAGCAGCATAACGCTCGTCGAAAGTCTCAATCAACGTGGTCTTAATAGACTCGAACATCTCTGGTATCTCTGCTCTGATGGCCGCAGCCACCTCCTCATGGATGATCCGGCGGATCTCCTCATCACTGGCCCCACTGCTCTCAGGCATAAGACGTGTCCTCACCATGATCTACCTCTAAAATACAACATATGATAAATTAGAATCCATTCGAGCATACTCACACTCGATAACTCATCCCTCCTTGATCCTTGGCATTCCAAAGATTCTTACTTGGGCTGTACACCGCCCCGGTGCTTTCAGTAGTACATGCCCAATACTAATGTCCACACCGTATCAGAATACACCCCAAGTCCTCCTCTTCGGATCTCAAGTTCCAAGTACTCTATCATGCATAATCCACTCTCTAACAGATCTCTCATAAGCTCCTCTCTGCTACTTACTCACTCCTAAGCATCTCATAGCAGCTCACCTCTCCCTAGGCTAAGGCATCACGAATTAGGCCACTCTAGTCCTAGTAGGAGTACCTAGCCTACTCTGGCATGAGAATACATCATATCAATATCATAACACATAATATGAGGGTATCTTGGGAAATCACTGTTCGGGCGCGGACTGATCGTACACACAACTCTGCTCTGCGTTTTTCCAAAAATCTTTTACTCTTTTTGAAAATATTTCTCAAATCCTCAGTTTGAGTTCAAATACGCCCGAAGGTGTACTCGAATCCCTCAACCTAAGGCTCTGATACCAACTTGTAACACCGTAAATTTCAAAACAATTTTTCGCATTTTGTAAAACATAATTCGCTTAATATTCATAAAACATCAATGTTTGAAACTCAATCCATGACATATAAAAATCCCAAGATCTCATAACATAAAAATCCCGAGTGTGTACTAATCAAGCCGGCGCCTTCGCACGGTCATCACTAGTACCTGAAACAAATAACACCAAACACTGTAAGCACAAAGCTTAGTGAGTTCCCCAAAATACCACACATAGCACATATTAGCCACTCGAGGCTATAACTCTGTGGGTCTGTGGACCGTACTCTGTGAACCCTCTGGTTCTAATTCTGTGAACCTTCCGGTTCCAACTCTATAAGCATGCACAGCATAAATCACATAGAAATAATGCAGTACAACACATAACATACATATAGCATACAAATACTCTATCACATAACCCTGATTACCTACTCAAGGTAAAGTCTAGTGAGAAGACTCACCTCGCGTATCTCGATAACTCGCAAATCCCTGAAATCACTAGCGCTCGATCTCCTAAGCTAAAGTCCTCCTATAACACAATATATCTGTAATTAGCACTTTGACAACTAAGGTTCACTAACCCTATCAAGTCAACACTAGTCAACTCTGGTCAATGGTCAACGGTCAACTTTGACCGGACTCGGCGAGTGCACTAGAGCGACTCGGCGAGTCTATACGTGTTCACTGACTCCCTCGGATCCTCTCTTGACACGTCGAGTACTTCCCTAACTCGACGAGTTCCACCTGGCATGAATCGCGGGGCCACCACGACTCAACTCGCCGAGTCTCAAGAACAACTCGGCGAGTTCAGGCTTGACTCAGCCCCCCCCCTTTGACTCTCCCTGACTCACTGGGTCATCCCCCAACCCAGCGAGTCTACTCGCTGAACAACCTACGTGAAACCCAAACCCTAATCGCCGAGTCTCAAGAACAACTCGGCGAGTTTATGCCATGCACAAACTCTATTGACCTCCTGAAGTCAGATATGTTTCCCTAAACCATAGATCTGGCCTTCCTAAGCATGAATGTCACGTAAAGTTCGAAACTTGATGCTTGTATAACCACAACAAGGCATCAAAAGGAGATTTGGTCCCAAAAATGACAACCTAAGTCCAATAACTCCATCCTAACCCAAAAAACTCCAAGGGTTAAGGTCTCTGGACCTCTTTGAGTCCAGATCCAAGGCACAAACTCGAAGAGGGACCATTGACTTCACATAATCACTCTCCAAAGGGGGTTAGGAAACCCTAACTCTAAAGATCAATCCTAAAACTGAAGGAGGTTCGAACTATTACCTCAAAATGAAGCCTCTGGACTCTGGATCTGCTTGAATCTCACCTCCTCCTTGCTCTTGTCACCCTCTTCTTGCTAAACAAAGGATACAAAGATCCAAAAGTGACTTCTTCTCTCTCAAAGCGGTTTAGCTCTCTTAGGGTTCTCTCAAGGGACTGGTAGCCGCAATGGGAGGCTATAAGTGCCCTTAAATAGGCTCCAAACCCGGGGAATTAGGGTTTCATTAAACAGCGTGGACTCGCCGAGTCCACTCTTGGACTCGCCGAGTCCGGACGCAAACCCGCACCCATAACAGCGATCATACTCGGCGAGTTTGGGCTCCAACTTGCCGAGTCTCCTCACAAATCACCAAAAATAAAATAATAAATAATACCTGGGAATTCGGGATGTTACATTTCCAAGGAGACACCTTCAGGAGTACAAAATCTCCGACCTGAAACTCGAGCTCGGATCGTCGCCTATTCGCGTAACTCTTCTGGCGACTCCGAGCTGTCAACAACCTCTGGCTGACCTGTTGTATCTGCTATATCGTCTGAAGAACTAACTCAGTGTTACCCAACACACGCTGCTCGACCTCTCCCCAGCAGATGGGAGTCCAACACCTCCTCCCATACAACAACTCAAAGGGAGACATACCGATACTCGAATGACGGCTGTTGTTATAGGAAAACTCAGCCAACGGCAAGTGCGTGTCCCAACTTCCTCCGAACTCCAACACACATGCTCGAAGCATGTCCTCGAGCGTCTGGGTCCTCATGGAAATTCTTCCAGAATCTGGAAGCAAAACCTACATCTCGGTCTGACACAATCGAGATCGGCGCTCCATGCCGTGATACCACCTCCCTCACATACAGTTCTACTAGCCTCTCAGCGGAAAAGCTCTCACTAATAGCAAGAAAGTGAGCGCTCTTCGTCAGCCGGTCGACAATCACCCAAATTGCATCGACACCCCTCGCGGTCCTCGGCAATTTGGTGATGAAATCCATAGAAATCTGTTCCCACTTCCATTGGCGAACCTCAAGTGGCTGCAACTTGCCATGCGGACGCTGGTGCTCGACCTTAACCCTGCCACAGGTCAAGCACCTCCCAACGAACCATGCAACATCCCTCTTCATACAGGGCCACCAATACTCTCTTTTCAGGTCCAAATACATCTTAGTGGCCCTGGGATGGATCGAGAATCTCGATCTATGCGCCTCCTCCATTAATGTGGCACGTGCCCCGCTTGCATACGGTACCCAAATCCGACCTTAAAAGGTCATAAGCCCATGGCTATCGGTAATGAACTCGGATATCTTCCTGATCACCCGCTCTCTCTTACGGTTCTCCGGTCTCACAACCTCTGCCTGGGCCTCCCGAATGGTGTCCCACATCGGAGTCATCACCGTCAACCTCATATAAATGTTTCGAATCAGGGCACTCTCCGCCCTACGGCTCAGGGCATCGACTACAACATTGGTTGTGCCCGGGTGGTACAGGATCTCACAATCGTAATCCTTTACCACATCCAACCATCTCCTCTGGTGCATGTTCA
Organism: Lactuca sativa; assembly: GCF_002870075.4. Taxonomy (NCBI): domain Eukaryota; kingdom Viridiplantae; phylum Streptophyta; class Magnoliopsida; order Asterales; family Asteraceae; genus Lactuca; species Lactuca sativa. The sequence goes on along the minus strand of NC_056625.2, from coordinate 260,612,615 downwards.
GATTGGGCTGATCCATCAAATACTTCAAGCTCTTGTGGTCCGTGTATATGGTACACCGAACCCCATACAAATAGTGACGCTAGATCTTGAGGGAGAACACCACTGCCACCAACTCCAGATCGTGGGTGGGATACCTCGTCTCATGAGGCTTCAGCTGCCTCGATACATACGCTATCGCATGCCCCCTCTGCATAAGTACTGCACCCAACCCCGATATCAATGTGTCATAGTACACCACAAAATCCTCCATCCCTTTCGGGAGGCCTAGCACCGGGTTATGCGCATTACGAGTTCGTGGTGATGCCTTTCGGGCTCACCAATGCACCGGCAGCGTTCATGGATCTCATGAACAGGGTCTGCAGGCTGATGTTGGATCGTTCGGTGATCGTGTTTATTGATGATATATTGGTGTATTTGAGATCCAGAGAGCAGCATGAGGAGCATTTGAGGGAGATCCTCGGAGTTCTAAGATCGGAGAGGCTTTACGCCAAATTCTCCAAGTGCGATTTCTGGTTACAAGAGGTCTAGTTCCTAGGACACCTCATTAACCATAATGGGATATTGGTCGATCCGGCCAAGATTGAGGCGGTTATGAGGTGGGAGGTGCCGAGATCACCCACCGAGATCAGGAGTTTTCTTGGGTTGGCTGGCTATTATCGGAGATTTATCAGGGATTTCTCCAAGATCATCGTGCCACTCACCAGTTTGACCCGGAAGGGTGTTGCTTTTTCATGGGGTCCAGAGCAACAGACCTCGTTTGAGACACTTCGCCATAAATGGAAAGGTTTCCATATTGGGAGTTGGATATTGAGAATCAATGTCTAGATTAGAAAATTTTATGTAAAAGGATGTTCAAAGGAATGTACTTTGAGTGAGAGACATCACATCTATGGAATTGTATTGTAACATAAAAGAACCTTGTAATTTCATTGGCAATAGTCATTGTGACTTTTGTGCTATGACATTACGAAAGGATCATTGCATAAAATGTTAGAATCTAGCATATTCTATAAGTGGCAAGAATTTGATATTCTTTCACTTATGATAAAGGATTAGGAGTTGTGAAATGAGTATTATTGGAAATATGTTCATTTGATCTATTTCACAAAGTAAGATCTGTAGGTAAACATTGTGTGCATGCTAAGAGCATGAGACAAATGTTGTAATAATTCAAGTAAGAAGTTGATTACCCGAAACAACAAATAATGAGTAATCAATATGGTGATAAATAAAAGGTGTTTTATTTATACTCAAAGGTTTGAGGCCATATGGGATTAGTATTATTCTTGTGTTTCACTTTGCATGTTTTGACTTCCTGAATAATTTAATTTGTTTAGAACAGTCAAATTATTCAAGCGGACCACAGTCGTTCACATGTTGGAAGTAGATATGAATGAAGACTGTCGTGAATTGGTGTGTGGATTGTCTAAAGAGAATTAGATATAAGCAAAGTTTTGCTGCAACGTTCATGAGTGCTTATGCATATGATTTGAGCATTGGATTAAACCCACACTCCCTTGGATCACTTCATGGATTTTATCACGAGTGATTGGTGAGACGATAATATCTTATAATTCTTGAAACCGAGATGTGTGAGTTGTATCTTGCGAATCGGTTGCACATTGATAATATGAAAACGCACCAGTAACTTGGTGTTATAAAATATATTGTTGTGTGTGATTTGATGAGTGAGTGCAAGCGAGCATTGAGTCAAAGTTTATTCGTTCCTTTTATCCAAAGTAGGATAAAAGCGATTTCTGTGGGCCCCTCGATGATTTAGTGATGGCACCTAAGCGCTTGGCCAAGCCGGAACTAATTTGATGTGTTCAAATTATAGTCTATTGTCAATCGTCATAAATCTGAATTCGGGAAACAACACATAGACAGAGAGAATGATTTAGATCCATGTCTCAGTCTATACGATATTTAGAATGGAGGAATATATGATCCCTTATCTTAAGGACACGCGTATCTGATAAGATCAGAGTTGACAGCGGCTTTGGAAAGCTACGATTGCAGATCAGGATCTGAAGTCATACGCAAAATCGTTATTAGACTTATCCAAGTGGGAGACTGTTCGATTAATGTCTAAGTCCATAACTATTTTGGTATGTACTTGACCCGATGGTGCATGGTCCTTTTGGGTTGCCTTCACCAAAGCAACTTGATAGGATGAATAATGGAGAGAAAGGATTAAATATGATTTATTAATATATTATGAGAATAATATATTAATGGAGAAATCATATTGTTTAATTAATATTAGTCAAGAATTAATAAGAATTAAGTTTGTGGCTAAAAGACATTAATTAAATTAAGGGACTAGAACTGTCAATTGTATGATAGTTGAATATTGAGATAATGGACTCCATATTAAAGGGGTGGACGAATTCTATGGGGAAACCTATTAGAAATCGTCCAAGGCTTGTTAAGGAAGGAGTCCATGGGTTGCTTAGGGCTTAAGCATCCAAATTAGGGTTTCCTTGTTAGATAACCCTAATAGCCTCACTATTTAAAGAACCCTTAAACCCCAAAAACGTGGTGAACTTGTTCCTTAGGGTTTTCACACGTTTTGGGCAGCCTCCTCTCTCCTTGTTCTTCATCCTCTTGCTCTTGGTGTTTGTGAACCATTAGAGGAGTGACATTTGTGACTCTAAGCTTTCTAAAGTCAATACAAGAAGGATTTGAGCTTGTTATTGATACATAACAATCAAGGTATGATCTAAACCCTAATTTATATGTTATATTGATCATCATATGCTAGATCTAGGGTTTATAGTCTTGGATGAATTGCATGTACAATAGAGAAACCTAGATCCAAGCATTAGGGTTTGTATGAGCACATAGGATGTTCTTATGGATAAAACTCATCACCAACGAGCTACGAGACTGGAGGGTCCCGCTGAGACACATCGACCGGAGGGTCGTACAGTAGCCTCGAGTGGCGTATGTGTTGTATGTGGTATTTTGGGGAACTCACTAAGCCTTTGTGCTTATAGTGTTTGTGTTATGTGTTTCAGGTACCAGTGAGAATCGCAGGAAGGCGCCGACATGATCAGTACACACTATTGAAGTTTCATACATTTGATCTTAGGATGTGATTTTATGGATTTGTTATGTGATACATTGAGAATTGAGAATCTTTATGAATGAAATTACATTATTAAAAAGTTAAAAATTGTTTTGAAATTTACGTTGTTACAACTATCTATATGTTTGTCTACAAATCCTAGTTGATGTTGCCCAATGGGAGTGTATAGACTGCTCAACTATCATCTCATCCAACCCCACCCGCCTTAGTCCATGGTCACATCAGGATCAAAACCATCAAATTTGCTTATTCCAGCTATCCCACTATCGAATCTGATATATCGCTCTCTGACCAAAATAAGGCCAAGAGATAGACTTGGTGGTGGATGAGGGAGGTAGATCATAAATCCCACAGGGACAATTTTTGTGAGTTTAAAGCTTAGTGAAATCGTAAAAGGAAACACATTGATAAACTCATCGGTGCATCAAAGGTAAAAGAAAAAATCATGAAGAAATCAATCTTCTCAATCACGATTGGATCTAACAACTTCATTAACAATTATTTGCTTCAAGTTCTCGCTATTGGAGCTAACGTTTCACAAACCGTCGATTCTTTTGTCGATCATCACCTTAGTCACCTTCAGGCCCACCAGCTACACTCACCCATTACTCACACACACATTGTATTTTATTGGAAGGCGTTGGTGATTAATTGTTGGCGATGGAGATGCATGTGAGAAAGAAACACTACTGAAGGGAGGGTGTAGCCATGGGAGACAGAGGATGCGTAACCCCAATTTCTTCCCCCTCCTTCCTTTAACAAACGCTTAAATTGACAATGACTAGAGATGGAATGAGATGGTTGGTCCTGGTGGGGAATACAACGAAGATGTCAGTGATCGATTACAAATAATGATAGAGATGATGGAGGGACTATGAGACGACCATCGATTTCTAGGCTTAGAGGAAGACGGAGGAGATGACTTCGGTTGAAAAACCCATGACTCCATGAGTATCATAGATAGTCATAGGAAGGTAAAGGATAGTGGTTTGTCTTACATGTAGGATCCATGTAGAATAATATATGACATGTCATCTAAGTTTTGATTGAATTTACATGGTAAGCGGGAACAAGAGGTTATATTCCCCTTAATAACAGGTTATTTTTGAGTTTATACATTTAAAAGGAACAAAAATTAGTTTAAGAACGTTTTAAGACCAAACATAAAATCTTGTTGGGTTTTAATGACAATAACCATTTAAAATATAATGTTTACTTATTAGTTAAATAACAAATATATTAAAATTATGAATGTTATCATATGTTAAAAGTTGATAACGAGACAAACAATATGTTTTTTTTTTGATAAATAAGTTTACCACATTAACTTAAAAAATATATTTTTAAATAATCATTGTCTAAATATGTGTCTTAAACTAAAACTCTAAAAGTAACTAAAAAGGCCTATTTACATATTATTAAAAAAAAGAGTAAATTACACGAATGGTCCCTATGGTTTAGGGTAATTTGCGCGTTTGGTCCCTAACTTATTTTTTTAACTCAGAAGGTCCCTACTGTTTGTTTTTGTTACACGTTTGGTCCCTATCTTATCTAAAAAAACTATTTTGACCTTGAATTTTTAAAATATTTAAATAAACACACCCCAACCCCAACCCCCTCATTTTACCCTACTTATCCTACAATTTTTTTCTATTTAAATAATAGTTTTTTTAGATAAGACATGGACCAATCGCGTAACAAAAACAAACAGTAAGGACCAAACGCATAACAAAAACAAACGTTAGGGACTTTCCGAGTTAAAAAAATAAGTTAGGGACCAAGCGCGCAAATTACCTCAAACCATAGAGACCATTCGTGTAATTTACTCTAAAAAAAACATTTATTTATTTCCTTGCTTTCTCATGTTTAAGGAAAAACAAGGCGATTGATTAAAAATTTAACACATATTCTTAAATAATCATTGTCCAAAACTCCAAATATGTGTCTTAAACTAAAACTCTAAAAGTAACTAAAAAGGCCTATTTACATGTTATTAAAAAAACATTTATTTATTTCCTTGCTTTTTCATGTTTAAGGAAAAAGATGGCGATTGATTAAAAATTTAACAAGCATGCTCCTTTATATTTTGTTACATATTAATTAAAAAAGAAACTAAAAACCTTCCTATATTTTATTCTTACTATTAGGTGTGAAACTTATGTATTAAATTAAATGAGTTTATTTAAAAGAAACTATAAACGAAGCTGAATTATAAAAATTAACGTGTTTTTTTTTCTTTTAAATTTAAACAAATAATTTAAATAAATAAATAAAGTAATGAATCTTTAATTTAGTAATTTTGAAATTAAAATGAAAGTTCATTAATGAAATTGATATACATTTATTATTCCATTTAAATACTATCTACAATTTAATAAAATGAAAAAACTATAAAATGACATGTGGAATAAAAATTAATTTAAAATTACCATAAAATTACATGTGCAAAATAAATGAGAATGTGACATGTGGTAAAAAAATCTTTATTTATCAGGGATGATCTTTCTATTCACATTAAATGGTGACAAGCGAACTAAAATATTATCATTTTCATTAAATGTCTCATTAAATTTTACACATGTCAACATCTAATATGGTAGGAGGATAAATAGAAATAAAATATAGGAGAATATTTAATTTCTCTAAAAATAATAATGATTGATTTACAAACAAAACACCAAAGTATATATAAAAATAACTGTTTGTAAATGTATGATTAATGATTACGATTTTTATGGTCACTATGTTGTTTTACAATATCATTATTTTCTTCATTAATTTACAAATAAAAACCATTTCATATATCTTGAAAAAAAATACACATATATATTTGAATCAACGATTATAATTTTATATAAATAAAAAAAATATAAATCTCATGATTAATAATTTATTAATCATGACTTTTTACTATAAAAATTTATTTATTTTTTATAACTGTAATTCTTACGGGCTATAACCTAATGATACATGATATCGATAAAACTGATTTAAATTGAACAGTACAAAATATCTTTACGAGAACCCCAAAGCAATACAAAATAACCTTTTAAAAACCTTGTTCTAGAAAACAATTTGAAAGTTCACTAACTGTAAAAGGTGGCAAAGTTTATTTTTTTCTTAGAGTAAACTAGAGAAGAACCCCGCATTGCGGGATTAAAATTGGTAAAAGAAATAACATAAAAAGTTGAATTTATTAGCATAGGTAGTAATCAATTTGTGTGAGATAGTGAGAAAATCGTATTTGTCAACAAATTTACGAACTGAAAAATTACATTAGAAATAAACATTAGAACCAAAACATCTTTATATGTTATAAAGTTTTCTAACAGACCCTTGATTTTTCTTTTAAGACATCATTCTTCTTTACTCTTTGTTTGAAATCCTCACTGCACCTTGATGACATCACATGGTCAATTCTGAGACAAATATTATTCTTGATAAGCATGTTTCCAACCTGCAGTTAAAGCAACCAATAATAAAGATAGTAAGATTAATGAAAGGGTTGCAATTTTAATATTGATAAAATTATTGTCATGGAAAACTCATATACAACGAAATTACGAAACAAAGAAAGAAAACATGAATATCTAATTCAATCCCTTCTATACAGTAGTGGAAGGTGTAAAATGGCTGCACCGAATGACTATCATAAATATACTTGCTCTGTTTTGATAAGCTACATTGGTGCTACAGCTGAAAGATCATGTAAATGCAGGGTTAAATGTTCACCAACTTTCCTGAGAAGCAAGAAAAATTGATAATACAATAGTGCTCCTGAAAAAAAAACAAACAAACAAACAAACTTTCAATGTTAGTTTGACTTTCAAACATCAAACACAATACAATTTAAAATCTAAAATTTAACAAACTTGCATGCATCATGTACCATTCTTCAAAGTCATCAAACAATTCTAATCGTTCAATCTCATAAAACAATTTCAATCGTTCAATCCTAATTAACTAAAAAAATAAAAAACCAAAAACCAAAAGCTTCTTAAATACATTCACAATTTAAACACCTTTTTTTTTTATAAATATAAAGATCAAAAAACCAAATACCTTTGACGTTCTTGTGGATTAATGAAACTTGTATAAATCTTCAACATATTCCAAGCAACATCTCTCTAAAACTCATCATAACAACGTACTTTCATTTATTTGTTAATTATTACAAATTTTTCTTATTAAATAAAAATAAGAAAAATTAAAATTAAAAATCCATACCTGTCACCCATGTTTAAGGATAACTTTTTCCCTATCATGCAATGTTAGTGTATCATAAATGCCCAATAGTCCACACCATCGACTCTTAAGAAAGATATACACATCAAGATAGTGGCAGAAGGGAAAAGGGGTAGTTTTGGGGACTTTATTTCACCTATTATGAATGAAAGTCAAATCGGAAAATTATGATTGTCAATTGATTAAAGCTACGAAAAGTTAAATATTATGCATTTATGTCAGCAATAATAACTTATTCGGTCCTAGATAATTGGAAAATGAAAACCGTAATCACTGCCTATCAAATTACCAAAACTGGGTATTATAGCTTCAAGAATGAAATGAGTATTATGTGCTTTTGCGCTCTTTTATAAACCTAAACGAATTCATTTTATGGTTTTGAGGTCTTCAATAAACTAAACGACTATATATGTCTTTGGAAAGTTGTTCGAAAAAATAAATAAAAAAGAATAGATAATTGAAGATTTCATGGAGATTTAAGTTTTAAACTCTTTTAGGTCAGACATTTTATCAAACAGGTAATATGCATCCCAACTAAATATATATTATTGTTAAATTTGAAAGCCATCTAAGCCCAGAAGAATCAATTTCATAAAACAAATATTCTAATAACCAGTTCATAGATTTGAAGTAATCATTCAAAAGGTATCCAATTGACAAACATACATAATTTAAGAAGTAATCAATCATAGAGTATCATTTGTAAACCATTTGTTATACGAAGGGTAGTTTGGTCTTCTAATGAAACACATATTTATATGGGAGTTGGTCGGTACCTAACAGGTGAAGACATCCAAATCTGTCGATTTGGAGTCTTTTTGTTCAACATATATGTTCCCACTTCCCAGATCAGCAAACTTCAAACTTAAAGGTTGGTTCTATAAGATAAATCCAAAAACAAAATTTTATCATAAATAATAGATCAACACATTAAAGGGAATTAATTTATCATAGGAACAAATGAGAACAACACAAGGTAAGGCAGATGCACGGGATTTTACAGAATAAATCAAAACCTGAATCAATGGCAAATTCAATAGGATCAAATTAGAACACTCAAACTAAAATCCCTAGAGGCAATATCAATTTAGAAACAAATAAGAGAAGCTGAAAACAATTAAGATAAGATGAAAGAAGAACCATAAGAAGTCGTTTGCTGGTGTGAAGGTTAAAAGCATATGAGAGTCAGGAGTACGCCTACGAACGTGGGCTGTCCTGGATACATATGAACAGGAAGAACACGATATTAGAATCGACATACAGACACCCACACACGCAAAACACGAAACAATTTGAAGACGCCAGTGAATAAGTTTTTACCTTCAAAAGTAACGTTCGATTGAAAGCTGTAACTTCAATATTGTAAAAAAATAAATTAAAACAAATTAAGAACACCATGATCTGTAGTTTGAATCATGAAAAAGTTGAAAAAATAAATCATACTTTTGGTTTCCCCAAGCTGCAACTTAAAATATCGGAGGGTTGATTCTCGATTTCGTGGTTGTATGTGTCGCTGGAAGGGCGATGCTTAAATGTCGATATCGTAAGAAGCTTCAATCGATTTAGAAGAACCACCAAGCGTTGAAGAACTTTGTAATTGATTATGAAAAAAGAAAATAGCAGGACCGGTGAAGATGGAAATCCAAAGCAAACCCCAAATGGAAAGAAAATCATACCGAAATCAAGATGAGGGTTCGAAACTGTAACACCCTGAATTTCAAAATAATTTTTCGCATAATATAAAAACATATTCATTTAATTTTTCATAAAACATCAATGTTTGAAACTCCAATCAATGTCATACAATGAATCCCAAGATCACATATCATAAAAATCCCATGTGTGTGTACTGATCAAGCCGGCGCCTTCCCACGGTCATCGCTAGTATCTAAAACAAATAACACCAACACTGTAAGCACAAAGCTTAGTGAGTTCCCCAAAATACCACACATAACACATATTAGCCACTCGAGGCTATAACTCTGTGGGTCCGTAGACCCTACTCTGTGAACCCTCTGGTTCTAACTTTGGGAACCTTCCAGTTCCAACTCTATAAACATGCACAACATAAATCACATAGAAATAATGCAGTACAACACATAACATACATATAACATACAAATACTCTGTCACATAACTCTGGTTACCTACTCAAGGTAAAGTATAGTGAGAAGACTCACCTCGTGTATCTCGATAACTCGCGAATCCCGGAAATCACTCGCGCTTGATCCTCCGAGCTATAATCCTCCTATAACATCATATACCTCTAATTAACACTTTCACAACTAAGGTTGACTACCCCTATCAAGTCAACACTGGTCAACTCTGGTCAACGGTCAACGGTCAACTTTGACCGGACTCGGCGAGTGCACTAGAGCGACTCGGCGAGTCTATACGTGTTCACTGACTCCCTAGGATCCTCTCTTGACACGTCGAGTACTTCCCTGACTCGACGAGTTCCACCTGGCATGAACCGCGGGGCCACCACGACTCAACTCGCCGAGTCTCAAGAACAACTTGGCTAGTTCCAACTTGACTCAGTCCACCTGTCAACCCTCTCTGACTCTCCCTGACTCATTGAGTCAACGCTTAACTCGGTAAGACCACTCGCTGAGTGGTTATGGACAATCTTCATGCTACTCGCCGAGTCTGTTCTTCGGACTCGACGAGTCCAAGCCATGAATGAACTTAAACTCACTCCTGAGGTCAGATCCGTTCCAGTAACTCATAGATCTAGTCCTTCCAAGCACATTTATCACGTAAAGTTATGATCTTGGCTACCATGCAACGCCTACAAGGCTTCTTTTGGTGAAATGACATCTAAAATGGTAACCTAAGTCCACAACTCAAAAGGAAAGGCATAAAGCAGAGCATTTGGGACTCTCTGGACCTACTAATGTCCAGATCTAGGTACCAATTCCCCATGGGACCTTTCACACTCCAATTACAAGGCATGAAGAAACCCTAGATTTGACCATATCAATAAATACACGAGAATAGGCTCTGAATATTACCTCAAATAGCTTCCTCTGCCGAAATGGGAGTAGATCCAAGCTCCCCAACTCTTCTAGCTTGGCCTTCCTCTTCCCTTCTTGCAAACACACACAAGGATGGTGAATAATGGCCTTTTTTCTCACTCACAAGGACTCACAGATGCTTTGGTGCTCTCAAGGTCAGAGATAGCCGCAATGAAGGGTTATAAGGTCCTTTAAATAGGGCTTAGGGCCGGGAAATTATGGTTTCATTAAATAGCGTGGACTCGCAAAGTCCACTCTTGGACTCGCTGAGTCTGGACGCGAACCCGCGTCCAAATCCGCGATCCTACTCGGTGAGTCTAGGCTCCAATTTGCCGAGTCTCCTCATAATTTACCCAAAATAAATAAATGAAAAATACCTGGGAATCCGGGATGTTACAGAAACGGTGTCGGAGGTGGGTAGCTAAAGAGGGAGGAGACTTAGTATGGATGGACATTGCAGTGAAGAAACATGAAGTAGGATACAGAGGCGATGAAGTGAAAACAGAAGGAAAACCGGAGGTAAGAGTCCGTGAAATAGCTGACTCAACAGAAGAACCGTGTAATACCAACACGTAGACGGTATCTGTGGACTTCACACCACGTGTAATCCACTATCTACGACAATCATGAGAAGAGCAAAAGAGAACACAAACGTAAAAGGTAGTCGGTGAGAAATAAAATCAAATAAACCAAATAAAAAATTGAAAAAAATTAAAAACTTTCAACCAATCATAACAAAGAACTGTTCATCATACAATTTGAAATTAGTATATATATAAATTACATAAATGGTGGTTGTGGTTTTGTGAAATAAACAACTTTATACAAACTTTTTTCTTCCACTAAATCGGTGGTTTCTATGGTTTTTTCAAAACTTTAACAAATGACAATTTTATTATGTTTTTCTTATTATCGTTTTCTGTTTTTTTTAAAAGTTATTTTATGTTTTTTATCCATTAATATATTAATTTTAATGAGTTAATAATAAATAGCAATCCAAATTTAAGACATGAACACGGATGAATGGAAAATAGAAATCAAAACACAATTGCGAACACTAGTTTATCGCTATTCCTATATCCATTTCAGCTGCTCCGATCCCGCACGTAGTGTAAAAAAGTTTTTTTTTTTATTTTTTTTTATGTTTTTTCTATTAGGTGCACCGGCTTAAAATACGAGTGCCACTACCAATATAGATTTTTTCGGAAATTTTTTTTAGTGCCACCTCTACTAAAACATTCTGCGTCTGCGACTGCCATCATGTATGCCATACATTTTAACGTGTTTAAGCTATGCCTACCCTATTTTTAGTATAGCTTATGTTTTAATATAGTAACGTTATTAGGAACTTATAATAAGTATTTGGGCTAATATTATGAGTTATATTTAGTGTTATTTAATGCTTATATAATAATAATAATAGCTAGACTATTAATTTGTCGTGGTTAACGTCAGACTAAACTCTAGTGGTAATGATACTAGGTTTTGTCAAGGAAGTTGTTTTAAGAGTAACGAAGTGCTGTCCGAGTGCCGAGTCACCACCTTCCCAGGTGAGTGCATAGTCCCTTTCATGAACATGATTATAATACAAGTATCGATTGAAGTATTAAATATATGTTTATGTGCGAATTATTTGATGTTGCCTGAGATACTTGTTAAAAAACATACCTAATTATATATGCTGATTTAGGATAAAGAGTAAACCTAAATTAATTATGAGGAATATTGGTTAGTGTTTTCTTACGAGAACGAGTGCATTATACTCAGAGGATAAAACCTTAGTATATGTCATTGATCCGGAAGCATGGATTAGATATAGTCATTGTCCCTAGTCTGATAGTATGGATTAGGCATAATCATTCATAATTAATCCGAGAGTATGGATTAGTCATTCGTCCCTAGTCCGAGAGTATGGATTAGGTAAAGTCGTTCATTTCTAATCTGGGAGTATGGATTAGGTAAAACGGCTAATCTTAGGTTTGAGAGTATGGATAGTCTCATTGTGAGGATTGACGGGGTGGGATAAGAGTTGTTTATATATATGGTGAAATGGTATATTTTGTGAGTTTTAAACTATATATACGGTATAACATTGTGGGATTGAAATCCCTATGTACTAACCAGGTTTCCCAACATGACCCACTTAGTTTATTTATTTCACAGTTGTTGATATGAAGTCACATTACACTGAGAGATTAAGGAGATATAAATCACTAGTGATAATGAATGTAAGTTCTGTTTATGCTTATGTTTATGTATTGAAGATGACATCCCAAATGTTTTAAAATGAATAAAAATACTTTTCTTCGGAAATGATTTGATAATGTATTTATCATGTTTTACTAGGAACAAATTCCGCAACATTTTTAGTAAAAGAGATACTCTGATTTTTATAAAACATAAACAAAATCAGTCTTTTCTGGCCGTAAAAATGGGGATGTCACACCGAATCACACACAACAATATGTTTTATAACACCAAGTTACTGGTGCATTTACATATTATCAATGTGCAACCGACTCGCAAGATACAACTGACACATCTCGGTTTCAAGAATATAAGATGTTATCATCTCACCAATCACTCGTGATAAAATCCATGAAGTGATCCAAGTGAGCGTGAGTTTAATCCAATGCTCAAATCATATTCATAAGCACTCATGAACGTTGTAGCAAACATTTGCTTATGTTTAATACTCTTTAGACAATCCACACACCAATTCACGACATTCTTCATTCATATCTACTTCCAACATATGAACGACTGTGGCCCGTTTGAATAATTTGATTGTTCTAAACCAATTAAATTATTCAGGAAGTCAAAACATGCAAAGTGAAACACAAGAATAATACTAATCCCATATGACCTCAAACCTTTGAGTATAAATAAAACACCTTTTATTTATCACCATATCGATTACTCATTATTTGTTGTTTCGGGTAATCAACTTCTTACTTGAATTATTACTACACTTGTCCCATGGTCTTAGCATGCACACAATGTTTACTTATGGTTCTTACTTTGTGAAATAGATCAAATGAACACATTTCCAATCATACTCATTTCATAACTCCTAATCCTTTTTCATAAGTGAAAGAATATTAAATTATTGCCACTTATAGAATATGTTAGATTCTAATATTTTATGCAATGATCCTTTCGTAATGTCACTGCACTAAAGTCACAATGACTATTGCCAATGAAATTACAAAGTCCTCTATCGGAGATTGTTACAAGACAATTCCATAGATGTGATGTCTCTCACTCAAACTACATTCCTTTGAACATCATTTTGCATAAAATTTCTAATCTAGACACAAACTTTCAATATCCAACTCCCAATGTGGAAACGTTTCCATATTTTCCATATGACAACTCATTCTTAATAAAACCTTTTCTATTCATAATAAAGTCAGTATGGTCCATCCAATACTATACTTCCAACTACTCACAAGCGACCAATCCTCGACGAACTTTGGATTGTCCTTTGATAGTTGTTTAATTATCTTAGTCAAAACCGATTCCTGTCTTTTTCCCTCTAAATGCGCTAGACATTTGGAAAATTTTAGAATGGTAAAATATTATAGCATTTGCAATCGATCCTATACCCGAAGCGTGTGGGACACGATGCATAATGTCTTACATAGAGATTTGATACTTTATCAATCTTCTGCCATAATATTTTATGTGCTATGTTCTTATAATTCGAATTATGAAGAGGAATGCCGTAATCATAATCGAAATTTAAGAACACACTATGTATCCTTTGACTAATATTATTAATATTCCATAACCTAAGCATTTAGATTTGAAATGAAGCATAATATTCTCTCCCTTAATTATAGCAAAACAACTATTCAACCCTTACAACTTTGCAAAGTATGACTCTTGTTTTCTATAATTAATATTGCTAACTTGCAATACTTGCCTTAATAATCATGCAATCATAACATTTATGCTCCCACTATCACGATGATTATTACAAACGTAACACTTATGCTCCCACTAGCTTTGACATGTATTCAGAAACATCTTAACTTTCAAAAAAAAACAATGCCTATTGAATTTCTTTAAGTTCATATTTCTGATACGCAATGCTTTGATAATCTTTCATCAAGGCTTCTTAAACTTATACACCTTTGCCTTAGATAGTTTATATGTGTGTCTTAAACAATTTAGACTAATTGCCAAATTTCATAATTCGAATCATGGAAAGGGATACCGTAACCATAATCGAATTCGAGAATACAATTTTCACAATCACTATCTTCTTAAAGTCTTCCTTAGTGAAAGCATTTCCTCACAATCATTTTCATGAAGAAGGGAATCTTATGACACTTAGATTTTAATGGTGTATGTGTTCCTATCCATGTGAATTTGCAAAACCAAAGTTTGCGACAAATCCAAACTCATATGGACCAAACCTTCTCAATCTTGATTTCTTGCCTTATGGTAACACGGCTGCCCACCATGTCTTCCAAGTAGTTAAGTAGCTCACCCTTTCCTATCAATGTACTTTCAATTGATCAAGGTCCTTGCCTTTTATGCATTCAAATGAGAACTCATAGTGCTCACATGCATAATTAACTCAATTGGAACAGCACAGAAACAAGTTAATGTCAACACGATAGGTTGTAAACCTCTACTCGTGTGCTAGTGATGATCGATAAGGTTTATTCTTGATTTGTTCTTGAAACCTTTCAAGACCATTAAGACTCCCACTGACTCCTTGACATATAAGATTCTCTTGTCAATAAACATTTCTTGACAAAACAAATATTCAAGAGTTAGTGTAGCCTTTATCAAGACAAAACATTTCATAAAATTGGTCCTAGTTGGTCTTTGTCTTATCCAAGACATCACAACTTTCCAATATCAAATGTGCAAGAATAGGAAAGCCTTTTTCCAAATTCTACATTTGATGAATGTTATAAACCTTTTTAAGACTTGTCACTCAATATTACAATCTTAACTCCAAGACTTGTTTTGGAATGAAGTATGATTGACTTCTTGATTTAACCATTTCTTCAATTCTTGATTCCCCTTCTTATACATACAGTTGTACTAAGACTCACTTATAGGATCAATTGAGATATGGTTCTTAATCATTAAGTCATATCATAAAGCATAAAAAGTACTCTCCCTTCTTCTTAGAATAGAGAAACTTTTATCTTTCTGCCTACTTGATTCTTCTTATTCGTTCTGCTATTGATTTAATTTCTTTCAATCAATTCAGAATTACACTTATTCTTATAAGTATAATCATATTTACTAAACCTTTAGTAAATCATAACGAATATCTTTGTTACTCTTGTGGTGGACTTGATCAACACACAAATGTGTGTACTCGATCTCCTAGTCCTTCACTTGACACTTTGTCAACGAATTAGTCTAATTTCCAAATATGAAATTTCTCATTCATCGTGCAACCAAGTTGCATGATTCCAAGTTTTTTTTGTCCAATTGAAACTTGGGTGAAGAGAAACTCTCCCTATTTGGTAAATTCTTGACATTTCCACTATTAACATAATTAAGAATCTTATCCATTTGTGGTAGAAATATGCAAACATCAATTTTTCATAACGATTTCATTGCAAGGAAATTTATAAATAAATAAATAATTCAAATCAAAAAATTTATTTTATTCATAAAAGCAGCGGAAAACATTTGTCCTTACAATGGAAAATCAACTGAAAACTATGTAGTCAAATATTCTTAACAATTCTATCATAACTTTCTAAGCTCAAAATCTAATCTTCAAGTCCATGCGATCGAGATCCATTTCTTGTGATTAGATTCATCTTGCTCTTCCATCAAGCTTCCTCTCTGTTCACTGATCCTGCAAAACTTTCAAATGTAATCTTATCACATCATGTATTAAAAATCAACGAATAGGAACTTAATGGAGTTAGATAGTGGATTTTACCTGAAGCACAGCCATACTTTTGACTCTCCCATCTTCTGGACTCTTCAGACTCTTAGGGCAGACTTGTATCCAACGCCCTTTCTCTTGGCAACAAACGCGTGTCGATTCTCCTAGAACGTCCTCGGAAGCATGCTTGGTTGTCTTTCCCAACAAATATGCTCCATTGCTTTGCCAAATCATTTCTGATTCAACAACAATGAGCATGTAAGTTAGGTCAATGAGGTTATCGTCATGATCCATCATATAATACTTTCTTTTGAACTCATTATATGATTCAGGAAGTGACTACAGAACCCAGTTCACAGCCAACTTATCAGGGAATGATGCACCAAACATTATCAACCTATCGATGTGTGATTTCATTCCTAGAACGTGGGCACACACGGGTTTACCATCTTCATGTTTCATTTCCAATAGGGCTTCAGTGACATTGAACCTTTCAATTCTTCGATCTTGTGGGTTAGGCAGAATGATTGGAGGAGGTGGAGGAAGTGAAGTATGATATCTTGTTCCTCGATCGAATCGTGAA
The DNA here is from genome assembly GCF_002870075.4 of Lactuca sativa. Lineage (NCBI taxonomy): Eukaryota > Viridiplantae > Streptophyta > Magnoliopsida > Asterales > Asteraceae > Lactuca > Lactuca sativa. Next base: position 260,595,807 of record NC_056625.2, on the reverse strand, counting down.
ATATCATCTTCATGTGGAAAGCTTGTTCCACGGGATTTGGGAAAACCATAGTTGTCGTACTTTGACATCTACAAAACCGGAGAAATAAATTCAAGTTAGTTGATTGATTGAGTCCTTAATAAATCATCCAAATGAGATATTAAGGCTAGGACCTAACACAATATGCTACAACCTAGAAAAGGGATGCCGTAATCTAGTTGCAGAATATTTGAAAGTAAGTGAATGACGATTCACTAATTTCCACCATGAAAAACGAAAAAGAAATTTAAGTTTTAAACGTATTGAAAACTCCTAGATCCTTTGAGATTCATTGAACTTTTCAATGGTCATGTTTAAATCTCGATATGCCCCTCTAGTTTGTGACTGGGATGTCGAGGATCACAAAGCGGGTGTGAATAACCATGCAAATCTACATGGTGCCCTCACATGTTACAGTCACCTATTCGATGTGTCGGTAAACCACACACGCTCCACCGAACTATGACAAACATTGAGTCACCCTTTGCTACCTTTGCTTAGAACCATTTATTATGCCGGTAAACCACACACGCTCCACTAATGTCTTCGCAAGGGCACAAAGTGTAATTTCATGGAATTGCATCAATTCACTTTTGCTTAAGTAACTAAGATTGGGAATTGTGTAAAACATTTAGTTACTTATGTACTTCATTATACTTATAATGGAAAGTTATGTCCTATCCTACCCGTTCGGCTAACGAACCTCCACTAGTTAAGAGTGCGGTGGGTAAGAGTGGATACCCATTCAATCGCCATTTTATAGGCAATTTCCTTAAACACCCTTATAGATCAGCTTTGTGAATGAGGCCTACTAACGGTAAGACTAACTTTTACTCATATATATATATATATATATATATATATATATATATATATATATATATATATATATATATATATATATATATATAATGTTAGACTTTTAATGTTATATATAGTATAGGGTGTATTTTACACTTTTAAAATACTAGGTGGTCTAATTTAACAATTATACTTTTAATTCAATTAACTTGTAAACCAAAAATTTTATGGATTTATTAAACCTCTTTTAATTATACACCTTAATTAATTAATAAAACCATAAGGGTGTGATATGAACTTTTCAACACAATACTAGGGTTTTAGAATTTAACATTCCTAAATTAAACCTTTAATCAACTTTTAACTTCCAAAACTTGAGGGCAAGTTTTGAAACATTTCAAAACATTAGGGTTTAGAATTTAAATATACATCAAAATTAAACTTTTAATCAAAACTTAAATTCCAAAACTTGAGGGCAAGTTTTGAAACCTTTTCAAAACATTAGGGTTTCAACTATTTAAATTTCGAAACAATACTTTTGAGTTCAAATTTAAACTATAAAACCTAAAGGGGAAAATTAAAACTTTTCATAACACAAGGATCAAATAACAAATAATATAAATTAAACAATTAATTTTATCATTATCTATATTTGACCTAATTTCAATTTCTTGCAAAATAAGTTACCCAATTAATACAAATAATCAACTATAATCATATAAGGAAGTTATTATCTAATCAATTGGTAATTATCTTTTGTTTAATCAAGGATATACTCACAAATATGAATAAAATCGGATTTTAATGACCTAAAACAGATAAGGCAAGTATCCATGAGTAAAACAACAAGAAACCCCGAAAATAACTCCATCTGACGCTCGAAGTCGCCGAGTACCACACTGGATTCGCCGAGTACACTGTGGTACTCGCCGAGTTCATCAGGCAGGGAGCTCAAAACTCGATATTGTAACTTGAACAAACATACAAGGCATCAATACAATAGAAACCAATCAAGGCTCTGATACCACTGATGGGTTTTAGCCATAAGAACATCCTATGTGCTCATACAAACCCTAATTCTTGGATCTAGGTTTCTCTATTTTACATGCAATTCATCCAAGACTATAAACCCTTGATCTAGTATATGATAATCAATATAACATATGAATTAGGGTTTAGATCATTCCTTGATTGTTATGTAGTAATAACAATCTCAAATCCCTCTTGTATTGACTTTAGAAAGCTTAGAGTCACAAATGTCACTCCTTTAATGGTTCACAAACACCAAGAGCAAGAGGATGAAGAAGAGAAGAGAAGGAGGCTGCCCAAAACATGTGGAAACTCTAGACAACAAGTTCACCACGTTTTTGGGGCTTTAGGGTCCTTTAAATAGTGAGGCTATTAGGGTTATCTAACAAGGAAACCCTAATTTGGATGCTTAAGCCCTAAGCATCCCATGGACTCCTTTCTTAACAAGCCTTGGACGATTTCTAATGGGCTTCCCCATAGAATTCGTCCAACCTTATATTATAAGGTAATCCATAGCCCAATTTCAATTATCTTATAATTACAATTCTTGTCCCTTAAGTTTAATTAATGTCTTTTAGCCACAAACTTAATTCTTATTAATTCTTGACTAATATTAATTAAACAATATGATTTCTCCTTTAATATATTATTCTCATAATATATTAATAAATCATAATTAATCCTTTCTCTCCGTAATTCATCCTATCAAGTTGCTTTGGTGAAGGCAACCCAAAAGGACCATGCACCATCGGGTCAAGTACATACCAAAATAGTTATGGACTTAGACACTAATCCAACACATAGTCCAAAACATACATTGAACAATATATAGAAATTGCATAAGATTACAATATATGACAATATCAAATATATTTTACATCATTAAAAACGTCGTTGTAAATCCTCAACAATAAATACATTTGTGAAAAAACATTGTCAACATCAAAAATACAAAACAAGGAATTAGGCCCGACCCAATAGATGGGGCAAGTTAGACGACGGCCAAGGGCCTTATAGAGGTTTGGGCCCAATTTTAAACCTCTTAGTATTTATATACTAACAAATAGTTTGAGAAAACAATCAGGGCAACTTTGGGAACTTAAATTCCATAAGGTTGGAACCGACTTCATTTAAATGATTGAATTATAAGTCCTTTATGTGGGGATTCTACAGGTACCCAAGTAAAATAAGAATGAGCAGGACTTATGTAACCATCAACCCTTCAAAAATTTTAATATCGATGGAAACTAAAGCATACCAAAGTAAATAAACTCCATCAGTTGATCATTATCACACTACAATGTCAATCAAATTTTAGTTGTTGCAATTAGATAAGAGATATTTGGAAAAGTTATTGATAAAAGGAGTAGAAGAGCTGATGTAACATCCGGATTCCCAGGTATTCTATGTTATTCATTTATTTTGAGTTAGAGAGAAGGACTCGACGAGTCAACGCCTAGACTCGTCGAGTAGGGTCGCGATTTACTGACTGGATTAATGAATGGACTCGACGATTCGGCAGGGTGAGTCGACGAGTCCGTTCTGGCGGCAGAAACCCTAAATCTTTGGGCCTGTGCACTATTTAAGGGTCCTTATAGCCCTCATTTTCGGCTACCAGTCCAGAGAGAGAAACCCTAGAGACCTTGGATGAGTTGTGTAAGAGATAGAGAGCCTTTTTGATCCTTGTTAGTGTGATTTTGCAAAAAAGAAGGTGTTTCCAGCAAGAAGAGGTCAAGGGGATTGCTATTTTGTGGGTTTCCAGCTGGGATCTACAACTTTGAGGAAGTAAATCGACCCTTCTTCTGTTTAGTATGAGATCCTTGAATTTAGGGTTTTCTATACCCTTTTATTAGCTTGAAATGATGATTATATTGTTCCTTTGAGTGTTAGACTCTGTATTTGGACCTTTAGAGGTCCAGAGAGCCTTATCCTTCCTGCTTTATGTTGTTCCATGGGGGAAATGAACTTAGGTTTCCATTTTAGAGAAGATCTCACCAAAAGGAGCCCTATGTTTGTTGCATGAATGTAAAGGTCGAACCTTTACGTGGTTATTGTTGGATAAGGTGTCTAAGTCCATAACTTATTTGGTATATACTTGACCCGACCCGGCATGGTCCATTTGGGTTGCATTTCACCTGAACAATTTATGGATAATTTTATGAGAGTTATACACGTATGTTTATTAATATATTATAAGTTATAATATATTAATATGAGGTTATGTTATTTAATTAGTCTTGGTCTTAAATTAATTATGAATTAATTTAGAGATTAAAAGGAAGACTAATTAGATAATGGGCTATTGGTTTTATATGGTGTGGGCTAACACTCATTTGTTAATGGGCTAGGCTTGGATGGAAGTCCATGGATGATCCATGGAGCTTTTAACCCATGGATCCTTGGAAAAGGAAAGGTCATGGGTTATTAGGGTTTCACCCTAACCATGTACACTATATAAGCATGCTATGGTGCATGAAATGAAACTAGTGAACTAGTGTGTGTGCTTGTGTTTGGCCGAAATTAGTGTGTGTATACACTCTCTCAATGTTTTCCAAGTGTTTGTGGTGATTTGTGATTCCATTTGAGGCATTCACACTATTGGTGCTTGGCCCTCAAAGTCCTTAAGAATCAAACTCATCAAAAAGGTATGTAATCTCTTCTAACTATTTTATGTTGAAATGTTCCCCATGCCATGTTAGATAGGTTATGAACCTTGGAAAATTATTATTTTGCATGTATTTAGACAAACATAGATCCAAGATTTATTAGGGTTGCATGCACACTTAGGAAGTGTTAGATTGCTCAAAACCCGACAGTGGTATCAAAGCCTAGGCTTGCTTGTTTGATACTTGATGCAAAATAGTTGAAAAAGTCGAAAAACTTGCTGTCTGCCTGATGAACTCGCCGAGTCCATGGGGGGACTCGCCGAGTTCATGTGTATCTTCAACCTACTCGCCGAGTAGGTTCATGCACTCGACGAGTAGGAGCCACAGAGTGCAGATTTTCGACTTTTGCTGCTGGAAATGGACTAGAAAGATTACCCTAAACTATTTTGGTGTTTTAAAACTTGTTTTAGTTGGTGTAATGGTTGTTCTAATCCATTTACAATAGCATATATCTCCATGATTTTTATGAGTTCATATAATTCTTGAAATTTTGATGATCATGTTCATGTTCTTATGAATTTAGAAGATGATAGGAATTATTTGCTGAATTGTTTAGAATGAATTCTTGATCATTTATGTGTTTTAATGGAGTCCGTAATTTGTCCTCAAGTTATGGATATCCAAAGGTCACTTTCTTTAACACACACATTTAAACACATAAGTTACATGAAAATGAAGAGTCTTCATTTTTATGAACCTTTAATTCATAAGTTATGAAATGAAAAGTTTTGGATAGTTACAAAACTTGTCCTCAAGTTTTGGAATTTGTAAAGTTTCACACACTTTAATAAACTTTAATTCCAACCCTTAGAGTTTTAATAGTTAAAATTCAACCCTTATACTATTTATAACATTAATGGTTAATTATTATATATATGTATAAGAATAAGTCGTTCTACCGTTAGTAGGCCTCATTCACGAAGCCGGTCTATAAGGTGGGTATAAGGTTGTTGCCTATAAAATGGCGACTTAATGGGTGTCCACTCTCACCCACCGCTTGCTTGACTGGTGCAGGGTCGTTAGCCGAACGGGTAGGACAATGACTTTAAATCCTCATTAAAAGTATAATGATTATTATAAAGTAACTAAACCTTTTAATTCCCAATCTTAGTTATTTTAGGAAAAATGTGAACGTGGTGCTAGTCCATGGAATTCACACTTTGTACCTTACCAAGTCGTTGGTGGAGCATGTGTGGTTAACCGACACACTAACTTGGACTAGTAAGGATCACGAAGGGTGACTTAATGTTTGTCATGGATCAATGGAGCGTGTGTGGTTAACCAGCACATTGATTAGGTGATAATATTAAGGGTACCAAGTGAATTAGCATGGTTATTCACACCTTGTTTTGTGATCCTCGGCATCCCAGTCACAAAACTTGAAGGGCACAATCGAGATTGAAACATGCCATTGAAAAGTTCAATGAATCTCAAAAGAATCTAGGAATTTCAAATCCAATTAAAACCTAATAATTCATTTTGTTTATCATGGTGGAGATTGGTGAATCGTCATTCACCTACCTTTCAAATATATTATTACTTAGATTACGGCATCCCTCTTCTAAGTATAATATATTGTGATTGGGTCCTAGCCTTAATATTACATTTGGGTGTCTTATTAAGGATTCTATATATCTAATCTAAACTTGCCTTCTTCTTTCAGATGTCTTCCAACACTAATGCTTCAGGCTCTAACCCAACTGGTTCTTTCTCTCTCATGAATCTTTGTGGGAGAGTCATCTTTGATGGTTCCAACTTCATGGATTGGATTAGGAACATCAGGATGGTTACTCGTTATAAGGACAAGGAATATGTCCTTGATAAGGAGTTAAAAGAGCTTAACGAGTCTACTGCTACTCCTGAGGAGATCGCTGAATTTAGGACACATGAGAGAGATGCTACTAAGGTGGCATGTATCATGATGGCCATGATGACAGCCGAGCTCCAAAAGTCATATGAAGATTTCTACCCTTTTGAGATGCACCAAGACCTGATGGAAAGGTACAATCAGAGTGCTCGTCAGGATAGGTATGAAATAATCTCCTCCATAATAACTACCTGCATGAAGGATGGTGATTCCGTCACGGCTCACATGCAAAAGATGCAAAGGTATGTGGACTGTTTGCTAAAGCTAAATGTGAACATCCCTGAGCAGTTGGCAATTGACATCATTTTTCACTCCTTACCTTCTTGTTATGACCAATTTCGTATGACATATCATATGAACAAGGAGGAAGTTACCCTCAGCAAGCTTCAAGGACTCTTGAAGACCGCGGAAACCGGTCTTAAGGGCAAGGCGGTTGTTGCCTCTACTACTCCTACTCCAACATCTACCCCTGTTTTGGCTATCGGGCAAGGCAAAGGGAAAAAGAGGAAGCACCCTTCGAAGGGTACCAAGGGAAAGTCTCTTGAAGGCTCCTCATCGAAGACCAAGAGCGGTTCTGTCACTCCTTCTGCTATTCCCAAGGATGCTGAATGCTTTTATTGCCATGAAAAGGCACACTGGAAGCGAAACTGCCTTAAGTACTTGCAAGATCTAAAGGATGGGAAAGTGAAACCCACCCATGCAGGTATTTACACTATATTGTCTAATTACTCATCATATTCTAACTCTTGGGTGCTTGATACAGGATGTGGTATTCACATATGTTCTGATATGCAGGGCCTAAGAAGAAGTGAGGATGTGGAGCATGGGAAGATAAACTTGATCATGGGGAATAGGAAGGCTTCACCTGTTTCCAAGATTGGAGTTTATACTTTGTTGCTTAATAATGGGTTAAAATTAGATTTGAATAAATATGTGTACTCGTCTGAAATGGCGAGAAATATTATTTCTTTTCATGCTTTGTACAAACAAGGTTTTACCTTTTCGTTTGATAATGAATGTGGTGGTATTAATGCTTTCTTTAAAAATGTGTTTTATTTTAAAGCGTTACCTTGTGATGGTGTGTATGAAACTGTGTCGATTGTAGACAACTTAGGAAATAATGTGTTGTATATTGATTCTTCTACTAGCCTAGATAAAACATTATTGTGGCATTGTCGTCTTGGACATGTAAACAAGAAACGCATAGGCCAACTCCAAAAGAGTGGAGTTTTGGAATCATTCGACCTTAAATCGGATGATAGTTGTGAATCTTGTCTACTTGGAAAGATGACAAAATCACCCTTCACTGGAACTTGTGAAAGGGGTGAGGGTTTGTTGGACCTAATACATACTGATGTATGTGGGCCATTCAAAACCGCCACAAGGGATGCTAATCGGTACTATGTGACTTTTATTTATGATTTTAGTAGATATGGGTATGTCTACTTAATCAAACATAAGTCAGAAACCTTTGAAAGGTTTAAGGAATTCAAACAGGAAGTAGAAAATCAATTGGGCAGGAACATTAAGATGCTTCGATCCGATCGAGGTGGTGAGTATCTTAGTACCGAGTTCCTTGACTATCTTAAGGAGTGTGGGATTGTCTCACAATTGACTCCTCCCAGGACACCACAGCTGAATGGTGTAGCTGAGAGGCGTAATCGAACCCTGTTGGACATGGTTCGCTCTATGATGAGTCGAGTTTCACTACCAATCTCTTTTTGGGGGTATGCCTTAGAGACTGCCGCCCATATCCTTAATCTAGTCGCTACAAAGAAGGTTACCAAAACACCTCATGAGATGTGGACTGGGAAGGTTCCCACTTTGAACCACATCAAGATTTGGGGTTGCAAGGCTTTCGTGAGGCGTGAGACTCATGATAAGCTCGAACCCCGAAGTGAAAGGTGTATTTTCATCGGCTACCCACAGAAATCCTTCGGTTACCTCTTCTACAGACCCAATGAGAATGTGGTCTTTGTAGCAAGAAGAGGGGTCTTTCGTGAGAGAGAATTTATAAGCCAAGGAGACAGTGGGAGGTAAATTGATCTTGAAGAAATTCAAGAAGCAATTGGTGAAGGAACCTCAGACACTAGCAATCAACCTGAGGAGGAAACTCCTGTTGAGCAAGCTGACATGTCTGTACCTCCGAGGCGTTCCACACGGGTTAGGAACACACCTTTGTTTTATTATGGCTTTCATATTACTACGGAAGGTGATACGTTTATCAGCGATAGTACACTGGTAAATTTGGATGAACCTAGCAGTGTTAAGGAAGCCATGGCAGGCCCGAATTCTGCTAAATGGAAGGAGGCTATGGACAGCGAGATACAGTCCATGTATGACAATCAAGTTTGGAACTTGGTTGACAATGTACCAGGCCATAAAACAGTCGGGTGCAAATGGATCTTCAAGAAGAAGACCGACATGGAAGGAAAGGTGCATACTTATAAGGCTCGACTGGTTGCGAAGGGTTTTACTCAGACTCAGGGTATTGATTATGATGAAACCTTCTCGCCGGTAGCAAAGATTAAGTCTATTAGGGTTATGCTAGCCATTGCAGCATTTCATGATTATGAAATATGGAAAATGGATGTCAAAACCGCTTTCCTTAATGGAAAGTTGGCTGAGGATGTGTACATGAATCAGCCAGAGGGTTTTGTCAGTGCAGAGTACCCTAATAGAGTATGCAAGCTTGAGAAATCCATTTATGGATTAAAACAAGCATCTCGTAGCTGGAATCTTTGTTTTGATGAGAAGGTCAATGAGTTTGGTTTCTCGAGAAGTGAAGATGAGTCTTGCGTGTATGTCAGAGCTAGTAGGAGTATAGTTAGCTTCTTGGTACTGTATCTGGATGACATACTACTTATAGGAAATGACATCCCAACCTTGCAGGAGGTTAAGTCCTGGCTTGGAAAGTGCTTTGCTATGAAGGACCTAGGGGAGGCTACCTATATCCTAGGGATAAGGATATTAATAGAAAGGAGTAAAAGACTAATTGGACTTAGTCAGAGTACCTACTTGGATAAGGTGTTGAAAAGGTTCAACATGCAGAATTCCAAAAAAGGAGATTTACCGATCCAAAGCAATGCCAAACTGAGTAAGACTCAGAGTCCGAGTACAGAGGCAGAGATAGCTGAGATGAGCCAATTATCGTATGCTTTCGCTGTTGGCTCGATCATGTATGCTATGACTTGTACCCGCACTGATGTGGCATTTGCTTTAAGCATGGTCAGCAGGTATCAAGGGAACCCTGGCAAGGCTCATTGGACCGCGGTAAAGAACATTCTCAAGTATCTGCGGAGGACTAAGGATTGGATCCTTACCCTTGGTGGGAGTGATGACTTGAGAGTATTAGGGTATAGTGATGTTGGTTTTTAGACTGATAGGGATAACTTCTGCTCTCAGTCGGGCTGGGTCTTTACCTTAAATGGAGGGGAAATTTCTTGGAAAAGTTCCAAGCAGGAGACGGTGGTTGATTCGACTTGTGAATCAGAGTATATAGCAGCGAGTGAAGCAGCGAAGGAGGCGATATGGCTAAAGAACTTCATCGGAGACCTTGGAGTTGTACCAGCTATTAAGGAACCTATGGAGATTTTCTGTGACAACAATAGTGCGGTTGCCTTAGCCAAGGAACCAAGAGATCATGGCAGATCCCGACACATTGACAGAAAATATCACTTCATAAGGCACAAGATTGAAGAAGGACTCCTCGTGGCAAGGAGAATATCGTCGGATGAGAATCCTGTAGATCCCCTTACGAAGGGACTGACGAGGGTTAAGCATTTTCAGCATGCGAGGCGCATCGGGCTGAGGGACGATATTAGTTTTACAAATTAGATAGTTTTCCTGAAACTTGTAAAATGTAATCAACGTTTGATGATGAATAAAATTTGTGATTTATTTATGAGTAAAGTGTTACTATCATTGTCAATTATTTACTATTGTTTCAGTTTTGCATGTTTTGACTTCCAGATTAATTAATTTATTCAAACCTCCATAATCGGTCATACGTCGGAAGTAGGTATGAATCAAGATTGTCATGAATTGGGTTTGTAGATGGCTAAAGGTGTTTAGACATGGCAATGGTTGCTGCAACATTCATGAGTACTCATAAGCTATGAGTATTGGTATAAACCCACGCTCACTTGTATCGCTTCATGGAATTTATCTCGAGTGATCATGAGACGATAATATCATATAAGTCTTCAAACCTAGAGATATGAGTTGTTACCTATGAGTTGGTTGTGCATTGATTACACGTAAACGCATCAGTAACTTGATGTTATAAAACGTGCCTTTGTGTACAATTCAACAAGTAATAGAACAAGCATATGAGTCGAAGTTTATCTGTTCCTTCTAGAAATAGAAGCGATATCTGGGCCCCTCGATGATTTCGTGTTGACCCATGTACCGGGCCCGGTCAGGACTAAACTGATGTGTTCAGTAAAGTTCTTTGTCAAACAAATCGGAAATCGAGAAACAATTGCCAGACAATAAGCAAGACATAGTTCCATGTGTTTGTCCGGCTGATATCATGAGAACAGAGGATTAAATGATCACTTGTCTTAAAATGGCGCTTCATAGTTCAACAGAGTTTTCGAGAGCTACGATTTCTGGTTGGTACCTGAAGTTATATAGGCAAATAGAGTTATTAGACTTATCCAAGTGGGAGTCTGTTGGATAAGGTGTCTAAGTCCATAACTTATTTGGTATATACTTGATCCGACCCGGCATGGTCCATTTGGGTTGCATTTCACCTGAACAATTTATGGATAATTTTATGAGAGTTATACACGTATGTTTATTAATATATTATAAGTTATAATATATTAATATGAGGTTATGTTATTTAATTAGTCTTGGTCTTAAATTAATTATGAATTAATTTAGAGATTAAAAGGAAGACTAATTAGATTATGGGCTATTGGTTTTATATGGTGTGGGCTAACACTCATTTGTTAATGGGCTAGGCTTGGATGGAAGTCCATGGATGATCCATGGAGCTTTTAACCCATGGATCCTTGGAAAAGGAAAGGTCATGGGTTATTAGGGTTTCACCCTAACCATGTACACTATATAAGCATGCTATGGTGCATGAAATGAAACTAATGAACTAGTGTGTGTGCTTGTGTGTGGCCGAAATTAGTGTGTGTATACACTCTCTCAAAGTTTTCCAAGTGTTTGTGGTGATTTGTGATTCCATTTGAGGCATTCACACTATTGGTGCTTGGCCCTCAAAGTCCTTAAGAATCAAACTCATCAAAAAGGTATGTAATCTCTTCTAACTATTTTATGTTGAAATGTTCCCCATGCCATGTTAGATAGGTTATGAACCTTGGAAAATTATTATTTTGCATGTATTTAGACAAACATAGATCCAAGGTTTATTAGGGTTGCATGCACACTTAGGAAGTGTTAGATTGCTCAAAAGCCAACAGTTATTGTGTATGGGAAGGGCATATCTATAGGTTAGAGAAGCGGATTTGACCTCAGAAGGTCATTTGAGTGTTGCCATGGAAGCAACTCGCCGAGTTCATAAGTGGACTCGACGAGTCGAGTCGGGGTTGCCCCGCGATTCGTAACAGGAGTAACCCGTCAAGTGAAGGGATAAATCGACATGCCAAGGGATACTAGAAGGATTCATAGGATCTGCATGGACTCGCTGAGTCGCCCATGTGCACTCAACGAGTCGGGTCAAAGTTTGACTGTTGACTTCAGTTGACCTTAGGGTTTTGGCCAACCTGATTCAAGAGAGTATAGGGAGGGGTAGAATGGCCTTCTACCCAATATTTAGAGATGAGGGTATGAGAGGCTATTGATCAGGACTGGTATTCGGTTGATAGGAGGAGGCTAGGTCGGGACGTCGAGCACGAGGGTTTATCCGACTTCATTCGAGGTGAGTCTTCTCACTATACTTTACCAAGAGTGGTAATTAGAGTTATGTGACATAGTATGTTGTATGCTATTATATGATGTGATATCTATGTGATTCTATGCTATGTGTGATTCAAAGTTACAGAGTTAGGACCGGAAGGTCCACAGAGTTAGGGCCAGAGGGTCCACAGAGTTATGGGATTGGAGGGTCCCACTGAGACACTATGACCAGAGGGTCATACATATTTATAGCCTCGAGTGGCTAATATGTGTTGTATGTGGTATTTTGGGGAACTCACTAAGCATTTTTGCTTACAGTTGTTGTGTTATGTGTTTCAGGTACTAGCGAGGATCGCGGGAAGGCGTCGACATGATCTGTACACACTGATGAAGATTTATGTAATTCAGATTCTGGGGTTGTTTAAGAGATAATATGTGAGACAATGGATTTTGTTATGAATGAAATTATGTTTTTAAAATGAAAAATTATTTGAAAATTTCGTTGTTACAAGTTGGTATCAGAGCCTTGGTTTGAGGGATTCGGATGCACCTTCGGGCGTATCTGAACTCAAATTGAGGATTTGAGAAGTTTTTCACAATAAAAACTTTGTTTTCTAAAAAGCGTAAAAGGTTTTGAGACGAGCAGAGTGGATTAGTGTGTACGATTAGCCAGCGCCCAAATGGTGATTTCCCAAAATACCTTTACATTATGTGTTATGAGATATGATATGATATGTTATGCATGCTAGAGTAGGCTAGGTATTCATATTAGGACTAGAGTGGCCTAATCTGTGATGCCTGAGCCTAAGGGATTTCTACTACTATGAGATGCTTGAGAGTGAGTAGGTAGCAGCGAGGAGCTTATGAGAGGTCTGCTGGAGAGTAGCCTATGCGTAGCGATATTAGAGTACTTGTGATCTACGGTCCTAAGAGGACGACTTAGGGTGGATACTGATGCGGGGTGGACGGTAGTATAAGGGCCCGTACTACTGAAAACACTGGATCAGTGCGCAGTCTAAGTAAGAATCCTTAGGGTACTAGGAAACAAGTAGGGTTGAGTTATCGAGTGTCAGTATACTCGGTGAGTCTTTGATGTTTTTATGTTGCATTTCGGAGACATCATGGTTAGGACATGCCACAGACCAGAGACCAACGACATGAGTGACAAGGAGCTTCGTCAGATGATCCACGAAGAGGTGGCTGCAGCTATCCGCGCAGAGATATCGGAGATGTTTGGGTCTATCAAGACCGCCCTGATTGGGACGTTTGCCGCGAGATATGTAGTGGTTACTGAGGCTGCGGCTACTGCAACTACTGCAGCCCTGTTTACTGCTAGACCTCATGGAGGGGGTTGACTCGTTGCTGTTTCGGGAGTTGTGACAACCCAAAATTTATTCCATCATTATAACCGGTTTCCGTTAATAGAATATTCTATTTTATTAAGATTCCGTTAATATTGGGGTAGACAAATCAATAAATGTTTTATTTTATTTTATCAATGTGGGAATGAAATAAATAAAAACACGTGAATTACCCTCCTGTTTAATTGAAAAAAAAGTTTTTAATGACGACCATTTAATCAGGTAAATATTTAAGCCTCGTTAAACGTCAGTATCGGGTAGAATTCCACCGTGTGTCAAACTTAAAGCATATTTAAAGTTGAAGTAACCTCATTTTGAAGCTTCTCACCCTCTCTCTACAATTCCAAGCTTTTGATCCAAAAATCACCCCATTTCAAGCTCCAATTTGGTAAGATATCCATCCTAACTCTTAGATTATCATGCTTAGCTTGCAATTTCATGTCAAAATCATCCAAAAGGACCATAATCATGTGTTTACGGCCCTGGAACACCCTTGGGCCGCAAACACACATAGATGGGTTTTTGAGCCTCAAAACCCTTCCCAACCACATTTGGAGCTTAGATACGACTTAGGGGCTTACAATACCGGATTTGGAACACCTAAACCTTATCATTTGAGGGGTGAATAATAGTTTACGGCCCAGGCATATGCTTAGACCGTAAACACCATTTCATAGGCTGTAAACCCCCTTATAAGGTGTTAAAATGCCCTTTAAGCACCTCCTAAGCCTTGGAATACAGTCTAGAACCATCCAACAATGTGTTAGGGACCTTATGCATGCAAGAAACCACCCCCTAAGGAGTTCACAGCCGTAAACCCCCAAAGGAATGGTTCCTGGGCCGTAAACTCCTATAAGGTGGTCAATTGGTGCCCTAACTTCCTTCCATGACATGTACCTTGCACTAGAAACTCTTGCATTTGACCTAGGACCACCAAAACAGATTGAGAATTGGTACATAAGAGTTTATGGCCGTAAACTCCTAGTTTACTGCCGTAAACTCCTCAAATGGTCCTTATGTGGTTTAAATTCCATTCCAATGCCTTAAAACTAAGTCTAGCATCACCCCTTAAGAGTTTTAAGACCATTGAGCATCCTAGAACACCCCCACCATGAGTTTACGACCGTAAACTTATGGGGAGTTGGTCATTTGGGCCGAAAATTCCATAACGAGTTTACTCTTGAAGAGGAGACTCCATATACAAGTGATACACACCCTTAGATGCTACCCGGGTCACTCCTAGCAATTGAAATGAAGTGTTTTCGCGTCTTGGAGTGTATTGTCTTATCTAATTAGTGGTTCAAATTCTAATTAGATACAATTATATATCTCTTCATATTACATAGGAACCTCGCGTGTTCTCAAGCCCCGAACTGACACTTAGCATCTATCCGACACACTCCTCGTCTGGTGAGTTCATACCCCTTAATTAACCTTTTTAAATGCTTTTACATGTTTTAGGGGGGGGATACAAGTTAAATGTTACAAGTTTTGGTATCAAATCATATGTGATTTATAACTTTCAACCAAAAGGATTTTCTATACTTTTAGCTGTTTGTCAATAAAACTGTTTTAGATAACCATTAAACGCATTTTCTATGTTAAATTGTCATCAAATTATTTTGAAACTACTTTTAAATTACTTTTCTTTTAAACTATATCTACACCAATATATTTATATGAGTAAGACTTGAAGGACTTAGGATCGATAACTCTCCTTATTTCCTGTTCTTGTTTGATTGTGGTCTTAGGGTATACTGTTATCCGTCTGACTGTCGTTGAATTCTTAGTTATATATCATATATATTTGTGTTAGATATGAAAGTCTTCATCTTATTCAATACCTTTGTGAAACAAAGGCTTGCAATTCCCACACACTATTTAACTATAATAGGTATAGTTAAGACTACTGCTCGTTACCTCTATTTCTAGGATACCCACTATAAATACTACTACTACAAGTTAATGCACGATAAATAGAATACTCTGTACACTATACTAAAAGTTACTATACTATAATACCATAGAATACACTAATCCGGAACATAACACACTATCCCTCTATACGGCAATCTACGGCGCAAATACCATGTAACCAAAGCTTCCCGGAAGGAAAGCAACACTACATGTATAGATCTATACAGGACGGATGCTATTACATCCCGACTGTTAACTACAGTCCGAGCCGGCTAGGCCCAGGGATGGCACTACATCGCTACACTATGTATGACCGGGAAGGTCTCAGACCCTCTATTATCATTCAGTTTTGTTAAATGAGAGATCGTCCATATCCAAATTAACATAATAAGACTTAAAGTCTAAGCTAACTTCCCGAAGTAAATAAACATATATTACTAATAGAAGTTTGCAACACTACTATAGGCAACCAACATTGCTTTTCCTTATTTACGATACTTGAATGAAATTTATTACCTTATTTTTATAATTGAAGGTTTCAATGGAAATACTTTTACACACTCGAAGGATTTAACTTAGAAATGCTCAATTTTGGAAAATATAGGATTTTCTAGGGATTTCTACTCTTCTTAACATTAATTGCAACATTCATACTACATGATTGTAAACACTTTTATACAAGCAACGACACGAAATTCTTATAAACTCACCAACTTTATGCTGATACTCGTTTTCAAAATAACTTGTATCCTCAGGTCAAAGATAGACAGGTACTGGTGCAGCTTTTGAGAAGATGGAGCGTATACAAGACTCATGTTTTATTTTGGTTATACTTTTGTTGTTTATCAAAACTATACAGAACACGCTTGTAATTAAATTTACTATATTAATGCAATGGTTGTTGACACTTGTTTTTACTATTATGAAAATGTTATGATACTGTACATGACGTCCTCCACCCCAGAACGTATTCCGCCGTTCTCGGTTTTGGGGTGTGACAGATTGGTATCAGAGCATTGTTTATAGTGAATCAAGTATATCAACCCATAAAAGATATACGAACTATAAGCACTTCGGGACTAAAACACTCTGACCAAGAATATATACTTTTAAATACTAAAATATTTAATTAACTATTTATATATATATATATATATATATATATATATATATATATATATATATATATATATATATACATTCACAAACACAAAGAGTCAGTATCATACTAGAACATAACAAAAGTATTAAGATTGTTGAACAACGCAAATGGGCTTAGAGACATATAGTCAAGTCTGGGTGAATGTAGCCTGATCAACTACATTTTTCCAGGAGTGACTAGCATGTGCCTAAGAGTTATTGTGGTGTTGCAACAAGTCTAAAACATACCAACACTACCACAAGAATGTTAGAACAAGAATACTATAGGAGTATTCTGCATTTTACTAACTACATATGTGATAACTAAAAGGGTCGTTACTGGTAGGGCAATAGTTGCTAAGTGGATACACCACAGTTACATGTGACTAGGGCGCTATAAACTTAGAATCTGTGACCTTTGCTTCATTTCCTGTTCTTGCTTGATTGGGGATCTGAAGTTAGGGTCGGTTATTCGAAAGACTATCTTGCTTCGGTTACATGTAATTGGTATGCTCTATGCAAGTGTTGGGTCGACTAATAACGACCATCTTATACGTATCCTAGATTAGTACGTCTATTAACCTTTATTTACCCATTCTCGCGTAGATAGCATGGCTGGCTTCCACCATCCCGGCGATCCATGCTACCCAAACCAAGGAAATGAGGGATGGCTCGATGAGGAGTCAGAAGATGACCACCCGATCCCTCTGGATGACTACCAGGCAGAAGGCTTTTCGGATAGCTCTAGCTCCGAGCTAGAAGTTAAAAACCTACCCCCTGTAGCTCCAAACCCCAACCCCCGTCCGACATTTCAAGTCCCCACTCCCATGTGGGCAATAACCTTGAACAGATGGAGTGATGAGCAGGGTCAGCCTTTACCTTTCAATGGAGACCAAAGCTTCTACAACATAAGCGAGGAAGGAGCAGCGGACCGAGTCTTGCCTATCATGGTCCGAAGGATTGCCAGGAACGTCGAACAAGGTCAAGCGGCTATTGGCCGAGTTATGGAAGTTGATGCCAACTCTAACCTCAACACTGTTTGCATCCGTCAACTGGAAGAAGCAATGGATAGGACGAGGAGAACCAATGAGGCTCTGCAGCAACAACTAGCTGCATCTTGAGTCGAAGTCAGGGAACTCCCGGCACGTCAGAGAGCACAAGAAAGACATCTTCAAGTAGTTGTGCGCTAACTGGCTGATCTAAGGGTTCTCCCAAGGGATACCCGTCGCTAGTAGAAGATGTCAGCCTAACCCCCTCTTTTGTTTAAGGACTAGCCTTTTTCCTTTCTATGCTTGGTAGAGCACTTGTCTGTAAACATTCCTAACTTTGAAAGTACTCTAATTTAGGCCTCTAGACTGCCAACATTTTCCTTTATGGTTTGATGTAAGACAGTCACACCCCAAAACCGGAATGGTGGAAACGTTCTGGGGTGGATGACGTCATGTCAAGTATCACAACATATGCAGTATAGTAATCAAAGTACAACAACCATTGCATTAATAGTAATAGTTTTACATGGTTTACATTCTATTGAATCATTAAAGTAATAGAAGTATTAATGAAGGTGCAGCTTGGTACATAACTGTCTTCACCAAAAGCTCCTAAGATATACCTGTCTATTGCTGACCTGAGAATACATGTTATTTTGATAGCGAGTATCAACATTTTTATAAATGCTGGTGAGTTCATAAGTCTTTAGTGTCATTTATGTAAGTTCAAAATAACTTTATAAAAGTGGTAGTTTAGAGTCTACAGTGTATTAGAGTCCTTTCCAGAAAATCCTATATTTTCTTATTTAAAAGCAGTCTTATACCAAGACTGGACAGAGTTATGTTTGTAAAAGTAATTTTCCCTTAAACACTATCATTATCAAAATACGGTGTTTGATTTTAAAGAAAGTAGGAGAATATCATGGAAAATAACAGATGCATCAGCAGTGAAGACTGCTGCCTAAGGCGAAAGAGATCATAGACTCCAGGAGAGTATCGAACGAACGACACGCCTGGCTCAGTTTATCAAAAGGAGGTGCAGACCCCAGATGGCACCAAATGAATGCTACGTCTAGTAAGGTCTAAAACAGAGAGACATAGACCCCAGACAGTATCAATTGAATGACACGTCTAGCAAGGTCTAAAATAGTGAAGGCACAGACCCCAGACAGTATCAATTGAATGATACATCTAGCAAGGTCTAAAATAGTGAAGACAGACCCCAGACAGTATCAAATGAATGACACGTCTAGCAAGGTCTAAAAACAATGTAATTCTAGGTGTGTATACTCAAGGTGTGTATTTTCTAGGTGTGTATATTCGAGGTGTGTATTTTCTAGGTGTGTATTCCCAGCAAACAGTGTTAAACGTCGTTACCTTAAGGCCATGAATTATAAGGTAACCCCGAGATACTCGTAACCATACTGATAGACACTAGAGAACTCGACGCCCTGCAAGCGTCAAAATAAAGATGTGACATTTGTCACCACTTGGCTTGGTAGGCCGTGGACTGTAGCTAGCAGTCAGGGTGCGAGGCTGTCAATCCCGTATAGATCTATACACACAATGTCCGTTCTCCCTACAAGAGACTCTGGTTACCAACTAGACAACGGAGAAGGCCGTGTCCTGAAGATGTATCTCGAATAGTGGATTCTGATGTAAGTGTTGGACTAGCAGTAGAGACTCATAACTGAACCGATCGATGTAAACCCATATGTCTATACATGTATACATGATATATAATTAATGATCAAACGAACTTCGGATGGATATCCGATCCCACCAGACCACATCTCAATGAAGAAAAGGAAATAGGGCGAACTAGCCTTCCTAAGTCCTTTAATCATTATTTATATAACTATACATGTACAGGCATACATTTAACTAAGTGGAAACGTATCGTGAAGTATAAGTGTATCGTGAAGTAGAAGCGTATCGTGAAGTAGAAGCGTATCGTGAAGTAGAAGCGTATCGTGAAGTAGAAGTGTATCGTGAAGTAGGAGCGTTAATAAGTATAAGCGTATCACGAAGTGGAAGCATTATCAAGTATAAGTGAAGTAGAAGCGTTATCAAGTATAAGTGAAGTAGAAGCGTTATCAATTATAAGTGAAGTAGAAGCGTTATCAAGTATAAGTGTATCATGAAGTGGATGCATTAACAAGTATAAGTGAAGTAGAAGCGTTATCAAGTATAAGTGAAGTAGAAGCGTTATCAAGTATAAGTGAAGTAGAAGCGTTATCAAGTATAAGTGTATCACGAAGTGGACGCGTTAACAAGTATAAGTGAAGTAGAAGCGTTATCAAGTATAAGTGTATCACGAAGTGGAAGTATAACGAAGCAGTAGTATCTAACCAAGTAGGAGTATAAAAACATGGATGAAAACTTTGGGAAAACCTTTATACTTAAGAAAATCACGACTTGGTATTCTTTTGTAAAACAAGTTTGAAGACCTTTAGAAATCCTTTGAAAACCTTTCATAAACACATTTTAAATGAAACTTTGATAAACATTCAGCATGAGAGTTAATTTGAGGAAAACTTTGACCAAGTAAAGACGTTTTAGAAACCATTTACAGTATCATACTTGGTAAAACAGTTGACAGTGTAGTAAATCCTTGTGCATGCGGGTTATCAATCACATGTGATTGATATAATAACTGGCATGTTTAACTTGTATTCCCCCCCCCCCCTAAAACATGTAAAAACAGCTGAAAAGCTTCATTAAGGGGTATGAACTCACCTGTTGTAAGTGGATCGGGTGAAGGTGCCAGTATAGGATGCTAAGTGTCAAGTGAGGAGTTGACCATACACGCGAATCCTATTTAACATGTAATGATACATTTAAGTATCTAATTAGTCATTTAACAACTAATAAAGCAAGTAAGGATGTCTTACGACATCAAAACACTTTGCTACAAGTGCTAGAAGTGTCAAGGGTTGCATAGAAGGTGTGTATGGACTCACTTTGGAGTTTACTCCTCATATGAAGGCCCTTATGGGTGTTTACGTTTTCAAGACCCTTTCCCCCATGAGTTTACGGCCGTAAACTCATGGTAGTAGTGTCATGGGATGCTTAAAGGTCTTAAGTCACTCATGGAGTCGTGCTAGAGTTGAATCAAGGGCTAAGGAAGTGATTGGGGCTCAAAATGGACACCATTTGGGAGTTTACGGTCCATAGTTTACTCCTTGAGGAGTTTAAAGCCGTAAACACATGATTTTACGGTCATAAACTCATGTTTGTCCATTCCTTTGGTTGTTTGGTGGTTCTAACTCATGTATGTAAGGTTCTAGTGGCTTTTAGAGGCATAGGAAGGTGTTTAGGGCACTTAAACACCTTGGAAAGGTGTTTACGGTCTAAGGAGATGCACTTGGGGAGTTTACTACCTTAAACACATGAGTTTATGGCAGTAAACTCATGTTAGTCCCTAAATCATGCGTTTTTATGGTTGTAGGTTGAGCATACGAAGTTCTAGGTCCAATTCCAAGCCATACAAAGTGTTGAGGGCACTTTAACACCCTTTGGGGGTGTTTATGGTCTAAGGATGTGTGTTTACGGTCCAAGAACCTTCTTGGGCCGTAAACTCAAGTGTGACATGATTTTGTATGCTTTGGTGCATAAAATGAGGGAAAATAAGGTTCTATGTACTCTAGGAAGTTCATGGAAGCCCTTGGAGGTGTTTGAGGGGTAGCTTGACATCTTAAAAGGTGTTTATGGTCCATGAACATGGGTTTACAGTCCAAGAACATTCTTAGACCATAAACTCATGTTTACTCCCCATTTGGTCCAATTTTGGTGTTCTAAGTCCTTTCGGGTAAGCCTCTAAGCCATTTCTAAGCGTAAGAAGTGTTTTGGAAGGGTTTTTGAGCTTTAAAACCCACATCCAAGGGGTTTATGGTTTTGGGAGGCTCCCAAGACCGTAAACTCATGTTCTTGAGGTTTCCGGATGATTAAGTCATGAATTTGCAGGATAGAAGTGCTAAACAACAAGCTAGGGAGGTTTACTTACCAATTTGAGGCTCAGATGGACGATTTTTGACCAAAACCCGTTTGTAGAGAGAGAAAGTAGAGAAAGAGAGAGTCTAAGGTGGTAAAAAGGTGGGAGTGAATCCCACTCCTCCCTTATATAGGGTGGAGCTTATGGCCTGGCTGGGGTTCTCCTGACACCAACCGCGAATGGGTTTTTCACCACTTCCTTAATCACGGCAAATTTTAAAATTATACCGCCTTAATTTTTGTTCGCTTGACGAATATTATTTAAAATATTCCAACAGGTTTAATTTCGCTCAAAAATATTTTCGGGATAAATTTGACAAATTTTTGACGTAACTAATTTCAACGTTAATTTCGACGTTAACTTTAACGGAAATTTTTGGGTTGTCACAAAGACCTACTGTTAGGTCACTTTTCTCGAACTTATATTATATCATTAATACCAGTTAAACTGGCAGTTAACTACTATGTTGCTATGACTCTCTCTCTGATTATTGGGCTATGTTGATTCAGTCCATGAAACACTCTTATCATACTTACAATAGACTCTTCCTATTGTCATCATCTCTATGAACTTTCAGTAAAGGATACCTCCCCGTAAGCGTCTGAGCAGAGGCAGAGTTGCGGCTCAAACCCCACCTCCTCCACCCCTCCTCTGTAGTTCGATCCAGTGCTGTTTCAAACAGCTGTGACCGCAGCTGTGACAGCAGCCATGGCCGAAATGAATTCTGGCGATGCTAGTGGAGCCGGAATGGGCACCAACTCCAGACATGGTGAAATCCTTCCGCGTGCACAGGGGTGTACTTATAAGGACTTCATGAACTGCAAACCCACTTTCTTTAATGGGACCGGGGGAATACTTGCGTTGTCTCAGTGGTTCGAAAGAACAGAGGCAGTCTTTGAAATGTGCTCATGCCCCAAGGAGAGCAAAATAAAGTTCGCTGCTGCCACCTTCACCGAAAGGGCTCTGACATGGTGGAACGACCATGTCAATTCACTCTCTTTAGTGACAGCCAACGCCATGGGCTGGGAGACACTGAAGGACCTTCTGAGAAGGGAGTACTTGTTGGATAAGGTGTCTAAGTCCATAACTATTTCTGGTAAGTACTTGACCTGACCCGTTATGGTCCATT
This sequence comes from Lactuca sativa, assembly GCF_002870075.4. Taxonomy (NCBI): domain Eukaryota; kingdom Viridiplantae; phylum Streptophyta; class Magnoliopsida; order Asterales; family Asteraceae; genus Lactuca; species Lactuca sativa. Next base: position 260,573,022 of record NC_056625.2, on the reverse strand, counting down.
TGAGTTGCATGGCACCATGCAATTGGATAAACTAAGTGAGAGAAATAACACATATGATTTATTAATATATTATAAGTTCTAATATATTAATAATATTGTTTAATTAGTTTTGATCAAGAATTAATTTAGAATTAATTAAGTGATCAAAAGATAACTAATTAAATATATGGGTAGATTATGTAAATCTTCCATATCTTATATAGTGGGCTAAGTGGCTCCATGGATTATCAAGTTGGGTTCCACCCATAGGATGCTCCATGGAGTTAACCCATGGATCAAGAAATGAAGAGTCATGGAGCATTAGGGTTTACCTAATGCAACACACTATATAAGCAATGCAACTCTCCCCAAATATGTTATTACTTAGATTACGACATACCTCTTCTAAGTATAATATATTGTGATTGGGTCCTAGCCTTAATACTACATTTGTGTGTTTTATTAAGGACTATCTCTATTTCTAAACTAAACTTTTCTTCTCTTCAGATGTCTGCAAACACTGCTGCTTCTGGCTCTAATCCTAATGGCTCCTTTTCTCTAATGAAATTGTGTGAGAAAGTCACTTTTGATGGATCCAACTTTAATGAATGGATCAAAAACATCTGAATGATTACCCTCTACGAGGACAAAGAATATGTCCTCAATAAGGAGCTTAAGAAGATAGATGAGACAATTGCTACTCCTCAAGAGATCGCTGACTTTAGGGCACATGAGAGGGACGCCACCAAGGGGGCATGCATCATGATGGCCACTATGACAGTCGACCTCCAAAAGTCCTATGAGGACTACTACTCTTTTGAAATGCACCAAGATTTGATGGAAAGATACCATCAAAGTGCAAGACAAGAGAGGTATGAAATCATATCCTCCATGATAACAACCTGAATGAAGGATGGTGAACCCATCACGGGCCATATGCAGAAAATGCAAAGATTTGTGGACCGCTTGCTGAAGCTTAATGTGATGTCACAACTGGAAATTTTGTGTCTTGTAATCTATACACTCAAGTTAATGTGAATCAAAAACTTCAATCAAATACATCATACAAGTACTACAAATAGTCATCAAACAATTGGAGACCCTAGAAGTCCTTGTTTAAGTCCATTTGGACTAGGACTTCCTTATTGGATCCAAATGGACCAATAAGCTTCCAATTAGACTATCATGGGCTTAGAACCCTAATTGGGCTCTAATTGGACCCACACTAATTTATTTCAACATTTTGGGTCATGTTGGGCCTAGAATGAAATGAATTAAAGCTTTGATCCATGAATACCCTAAACTAGTCCAACAAAAATGGAAAAAAAATCATACTATATTCTTTTATGTTGAAACTCACCCAAACTAACTCTAATATTGGGCTTAGGAGCAAAAAGCCCAAATTTCCCTTTTTCCTTCCATGTTTTCGGCCCAAAACAAGCCCAAGAGGAGGGTTTGACTTTCCCATGCCACCTCATTATTAACCAAAAGATATCCATGCATGGAACTCATACTTCCAAGCACCTATCTCATCAAAGATCACTTCTCTTCTCTCCTCTCTCTCACTCTCGGCCGAAACACACACACACACACACCACAAAAATCTCTTCCAAACTCTCTCTAAATCTTGAAGAACATCTCCTTCCCCCTTCTTCAAAAATTTCGTGAATCAAGAACCTTTGAAGAGGACCTTTCAAGTTAATCATCATCTTAGGTAAGTTTCTACTTATATCCATGATCTAGCTACTTCATTCCATCAAAAACCTCTTCTAAATCTATTCCAACTTGTGATCATGCACCTTAGAAGTCACCAAACACGAGATCTTCATCAAGGGGTGCTAGGGCCAAAAATCACCAAACTTTCTTCCATATCTTCTTCAAAAACCGAAACCACACCCAAGGTGAGCTTCATACCCCCTATTTTCTGTTTTTATGAGTTTTATGGGGGGGGGGGGGAATACAAGTGAAAGTGTAGATCTATATGGCTTTTGTATGCTTTGTATGATTTCCATGCTTATATGTGTGTTTTTGTGTGTTATAATGTTGGATCTAGCCATAAAACCCCTCAAAACCGAGATATACTTTATGTTAAATGATTCTAGCATCAAATATATTTCTACATACAAAGTGTTCCTAGAAAAATAGCTAAATGGCTTAGTAACATTTTCTTTGGGCTAAAAACACAATTTTTGGACCTAAAATGTGAAAAATACAAAGTTAAGGGCCCAAATTGACATATCACGAATTCTGATGGATGAGGTGTGTCAAAACAGTTTCAATAAAACAATTTCTGGAAATATACTCATTTGGAGGATTAAAAACATAAATTTCAAGCTTAATGGGCTAAAAATGACATTTTCGGCCCAATGAGGCCCATTATGCGAGATTTTATGTTTTGGAGGGCCAAAACTGTGTTTTTCCTGTAAAACAGTGGACTATTAGTGTTCCAAGTCCTTTTCAAAGGTTTAAAATGCTTTTTAAATTTAAAAAGGACCAAAGTTGCAAAAATTTTACCATTTGGGCCAAAATTGTCAAAATTGCGAAAAAGAGGGGTTATAACCGAGAAGTCTGCATTTTCAGGGACTTAAACTGTTTTCTATGAAAATATGCTGAAAAATATTAATTTCAATAATTTTTGGTGTTAAAATGTAAAGAAAATTGATTTAAGGACCAAACCGGAAAGTATTTAATTAAAAGGGTTGAAAAGGTGAATTTTACAAACAATGAGGGGTTGAAAATAGAAAACTTTCAAGTCTAATTCAATACACGCAAATTGATCAAATAATGGCACCGCGACTATCGACGAAATACAATACACAACAATACCAAAAGTCGTTGTTAAACGAATTGGTTCGGTCTCGAACCAATAAAATCCGAAACTACTAACACGACGACACTACGATTCATACAAGTAACATTTGGGAATTCAATATACATGCGAGTGTGCACAGACGTCTACGCACCATCTTTGGGCCCCAAAAGTGTAAAATCTTGTTTGTTGGGCCTAGCTAGCCCAATGACCTGATCTTAAGGCTCGAAGACCTCTATCTTACGAAGTGTTGGGTTTTACCGATCTAACACAACGTAAAAGGACTTTCAATGGCTTGTATACTATTGGTCCCCAAGGGTCCTTTGGTATTGCTAGTAAAGTCGACATTTCATGCGAGGCGGGTCCGGGACCCCTCGTACATTTTTTTTATCCCTAACCGGTTAATGGAGTCATCGAGGCCTTCGTGTCCTCTTTCTCTTCGGATGTGGGACTACACGTAGTCAGGGCGGTTGGATAACGTGATTAGTACGGACGATGCCTACGGGATCGTTAGTATAGCTATAAACTGGTCGTTTGTGTAATGCGTGTTTGTAGCAATTAATCATGCTCAAAAATAATCCAACGTCGCCTGGGACTGACACTACACGCTATGCAATGGTTTCAATGTAACTTCATGGAATTCAAGGAATTAGGAAAACATCGGGTTTTCCTAGGGTTTTTCAATACATACAGATTCGAAATGCATACAACTTTAATGAACAATTGTTTTACAAGCATAGAAACAAACAAGCATACCTATGGATCTTCACAAACGTTTTCAAAAGCTTTTCTTTTCAGAAAATATCGGATTTTCTGGTGGTTTTCAAACGATACGAAACACTGTTTTTTTTCAAATACCGCTTATGAACTGACCAACATTTCACATGTTGACGTTTTTCAAAATACTTGTGTTCTCAGGGAACCAGTGAATCAAAGGAAATCATATTCAGTGATGGCTTGCAGTTTATTTATGTACGAATCGAACAATTTATTTTTTTGGGAATGTAATGTTTAAACAATGAACTTCATGTAAACTCTACTGGTTGTACTATATTAATGCATGGTGACGAATGTTGTTACGTTTCATATATATTCAATGTTATGGTATTTAATTGAGTCACGACAGCTCCCGAACGTTTCCGCCGCCTGGTTCGGGGGTGTGACAGGTTGGTATCAGAGCTTTGTTTATAGTGAACTAGCATGTCGAGCCACACATTGATATGCAACTATAAACCAAAAAGAGGGACTAACATAACTCTGAACAAAACAAGTAAATAAAACACGCTTGCTTGCATTAGGAATAAGAACATAACGCCGAATCAAACACAATAATGCTGGTATCTCGGTTAATTCGGGACTGTTCTTAGTGGTACCAAGGAGTGAATGTAGCCTGATCAACTACATTCTCTCCAAAGTAAAACTAACACACGTCCTGATGAGATCGAAATAGCTAGGGAACCTAAAACTATACCCCTTATCACCAAAAAGAGAACGTCTGTTTAGTCTGCAATAATGGAAGAGGCATAGGATAATATTAGTGAACTTTTACGTGTTTTGCTATGTGTTGCGAATCTATGATTGTATGCTAAATGGTAGAAGTACTTAAGTTCGTGCCATACACCTAGTCAGTAGGATCACAACCTCACGGAAACCACGTACACCCAACATCTTTCCATTTCGTGACTAGAAGATGCCTCTCCGACCTACTCGCGGAAACCCAGGACCAACTCCACCCGAAGTTGACTCCCCTGATTTCCAGGCAACCGTGTCTGCTGCGGTCACAGCAACTATGGCACAACTTCACCGAGGGAACAACGGAGGAGGCAACGGGCAAGGGTCCGGAAGTTCGAACAACGGGACGAATCAAGGACCCACTAAAACGTGCACCTACAAGGACTTCACAAACGCTAAACCACGAACTTTCAACGGCATTGGAGGGGTGATCACTCTGAAGCAATGGATCGAGAAGGTAGAGTCGGTATTCGAGATATGCGATTGCCCCGAGCAGATGAAGGTGAAGTTCACGGTCTGCGCTTTTGTGGACCAAGCACTCACTTGGTGGAACGGACACGTGGAAGCTATGACGCTCCCTGTCGCCAACTCTATCCCATGGGCAGAAATGAAAGAAATGTTAATGGCTGAGTACTGCCCCCGAGGCGAAATACAGAAGATGGAGCAAGAGCTATGGAACCTCACTGTGCAGAATGCGAACATCGATGCCTACATATCAAGATTTAGCGAACTATCTCTGCTGTGCCCGGGTATGATCACATCAGAAGGAAAGAAGATTGAATGATTCATCTGGGGACTGACATCCCCCATTCAAGGGAATGTAATAGCTACGAACCCTGAAACGTTTGACAGTGCGAAGAGGTTGGCGAAGAGGTTATATGATCATAACAACAAGAAGGGCGAGAAGCCAGTGGAGGCTGAGAAGAAAAAGGAGGGTGATGGCAGGAAAGGGAAGAACAACAAGAGAAAGGGGCGTCAGGGCCCCGAGACCTCTAAAAAGCAGCAAACAGTGGCAGTTAACGCTGTCACCGCACCGGTTCCAGCCACACCACATGCTCCAGCCTCAGCTGCTTCAAATGCTTCAAGACCCTATTCCGGTAATCTTCCCAAATGCAATAAGTGCGGTTTCCACCATATTGGCGAATGCAGGGAATTCCATTGCACCAGTTGCAACCAAAGGGGACACACTGCAAGGTTCTGTAGGGCTTACCCTCCTCAGAAACAAAGTCAGGGAAACAACCACAACAACAACAACAACCACCGCAATAACAACAACATCAATGCCGGTGGCAACAATGCAGGGCCTAGCCACACCTGCTTCGGGTGTGGAAGGACGGGGCATTTCCGCCGAGATTTCCCTAACGACAACTCAGGAAACAGAGGAGCAGGAAGAATGCTGACTATGGGTCAGAGTGATGCAGTTCAGGACCCCGCAGTTGTGACCGGTACATTCCTCCTAAACCACACTTATGCATGCATCTTATTTGACACCGGAGCGGAGCGAAGTTTCGTAAGCGAGAAGTTTAAACATTTATTAAAACAACAACCCCATAAGCTAAATGAAACCTATACGGTGGAAATGGCCAATGGGAAAACCGAATCCACTGGGGAGATCTACATCAGATGTACCCTAACCCTTAACCAACACGTTTTTCGAATAGACCTAATGCCAGTATCAATTAGGAGTTTCGATGTGATTATCGGCATGGATTGGTTAAGCCCCCACCATGCTGAGATTATGTGCCACGAGAAGGCCGTTCGCCTTCGTCTCTGAAATCACGAAACCCTAGTAATTTACGGAGACAAACCCAGTACGAATCTTCGTCTCATCTCGAGCATCAAAGCACAAAAACATCTGCGAAAGAACAATTTAGCGTTCTTGGCTCACATAGTGGACAAGACCAAAGAAGAAACTAACATCCAAGATATTCCGATAGCGTGTGAATTTCCGGACGTGTTTCCTGAAGATCTTCCAGGAGTACCCCCAGAGAGACAGGTTGAGTTCCGAATCGACCTCGTTCCAGGAGCAACTCCTCTCGCTAAATCACCATATCGGTTGGCTCCTGCTGAAATGCAGGAACTGTCCAGCCAACTCAGTGAGCTTCTGGACAAGGGATTTATCCGACCTAGCTACTCGCCATGGGGAGCTCCGGTGCTCTTTGTCAAAAAGAAGGACGGATCTTTCAGAATGTGCATCGATTACAGAGAGTTAAATAAACTCACTGTTAAAAACCGCTACCCACTCCCACGAATCGATGATCTATTCGACCAGCTCCAAGGAGCTAGTTATTTTTCTAAAATAGATCTACGGTCCGGATACCACCAACTCAAAGTCCGAGAAGAGGATATTCCTAAAACCGCTTTCCGAACCCGCTACGGACATTATGAATTCCTCGTAATGCCCTTCGGTCTAACAAATGCACCTGCCGCATTTATGGACTTAATGAATCGAATCTGTCGACCGTTCCTTGACAACTTCGTCATTGTGTTTATCGATGACATCCTCGTCTATTCTCGAAGCAAAGAGGAGCATGGCCAACATCTCCGACAAATCCTAGAAACTCTACGATCAGAAAAGCTTTACGCCAAACTCTCCAAGTGCGAGTTCTGGCTCCGGAGTGTGAATTTCCTTGGCCACGTAGTTAGCCAAGACGGAATTCATGTGGATCCCTCTAAGGTCAAAGCGGTGGAAGGATGGTCAACTCCGACCACGCCCACAAAAATTCGTCAATTTTAAGGCCTAGCAGGCTACTATAGGAGATTCATCCAAAACTTCTCTAAGATCGCCAAGCCGCTTACCTTGCTTACGCAAAAGGGCGTGCCATTCAAGTGGACAGACCGACAAGAGATTGCGTTTCGAACCTTGAAGCAAGCCCTCTGTAGCGCTCCTATACTATCTCTACCTGAAGGAACGGAAGATTTTGTGGTCTACTGTGACGCGTCGAATCAGGGCTTAGGTTGCGTTCTCATGCAACGTGGAAGAGTGATAGCATATGCGTCCCGCCAACTAAAGACGCACGAAGTAAATTACACGACCCATGACCTAGAACTGGGAGCCGTGGTCTTCGCTCTGAAGATTTGGAGGCACTACCTGTACGGTACAAAGTGCACCATCTTCACGGATCACAAGAGCCTCCAGCACATCTTGAATCAGAAGGAGCTGAACATGAGACAACGAAGATGGGTGGAATTGCTAAACGACTATGAATGCGAGATCAAGTACCATCCAGGCAAGGCCAATGTGGTAGCTGATGCATTAAGTCGGAAGGAGTACTCTAATCGCTGTACGAAAACGCACTCGATAACCATTCAATCTCATCTGGCCACTCAAATTGCATCAGTCCAGTCGGAGGCTATGAAAACGGAAAATAGAATTAGCGAGGCATTGCGCGGGATGGAAAAGAACCTAGAAGCAAGGGAGAATGGGGTATACTACTTCATGAACCGCATTTGGGTTCCAAAAATCGGAGGATTTAGGGAGGCCGTTATGAAGGAAGCCCACAAAACACGATACTCCATTCATCCCGGTTCGGACAAGATGTATTTGGACATTAAACAACACTATTGGTGGCCTAACATGAAGGCGGAAATCGCGACCTATGTTAGTAAGTGCCTTACGTGCGCCAAAGTAAAGGTGGAGTACCAGAAACCTTCAGGATTGTTACAGCAACCGGCAATCCCTGAGTGGAAATGGGAGGGGATTTCTATGGATTTCGTGACCAAGCTGCCCAAGACGTCGGACGGACTGGACACCATATGGGTAATAATCGACCGACTGACGAAATCTGCCGATTTCCTGCCAATCAAAGAATCCTACAAGATAGAGAGACTAACGCGTTTGTACCTACGAGAAATCGTAAGACTCCATGGAGTGCCAAAATCTATCATCTCGGATAGGGACAGTTGGTTCACATCGCGCTTTTGGCAATCACTCCACAAGGCAATGGGAACTCATCTCGACATGAGCACCGTGTATCACCCACAAACGGACGGTCAAAGTGAACGAACCATTCAAACACTTGAAGACATGCTTCGTGCATGTGTGATAGACTTTGGGAAGTCTTGGGATACCCACCTACCGTTGATCGAGTTCTCATATAACAATAGTTACCATTCGAGCATCAAGGTGGCTCCCTTCGAAGCACTGTACGGGCGTAAATGTAGATCACCGTTATGTTGGGCTGAAGTAGGTGACACCCAGCTAGCAAGAACGCATACATCGGACAGGGCACTAACGGGACCGGAGATCATTCGCGAAACCACAGAAAAGATCGTCCAGATCAGAGCTCGATTACAAGCATCGCGTGACCGATAAAAGAGCTACGCCGACAAACGGCGAAAGCCCTTAGAATTACAGGTTGGTGATCGAGTACTGTTGAAAGTCTCACCCTGGAAAGGGGTTATACGTTTCGGAAAACGGGGAAAGTTGAACCCGCGATACATTGGACCTTTCGAAATCGTCGCCCGAATAGGTCCGGTAGCCTACAGACTACAACTACCCGCGGAGCTAAACGATGTACACCCCGTGTTTCATGTCTCTAACCTGAAGAAGTGCCTATCAGATGAAACACTGGTCATTCCTCTTGACGAAATCGAAATCAATGAGAATCTCCTGTTCATCGAAGAACCAATCGAAATCATGGACAGGGAGGTGAAGCGTACTAAGCAGAGTCGCATCCCGATCGTGAAGGTACGGTGGAACGCACAGCGTGGACCAGAATTCACGTGGGAACGCGAAGATCAAATGAAGCAAAAGTACCGTCACCTATTCTAGCATTCTCAAATCTATCTTTCAAACAGAATTTCGGGACGAAATTCCCTCTAACGGGGGGATGATGTCACAACTGGAAATTTTGTGTCCTGTAATCTATACACTCAAGTTAATGTGAATCAAAAACTTCTATGAAATACATCATACAAGTACTACAAATAGTCATCAAACAATTGGAGACCCTAGAAGTCCTTGTTTAAGTCCATTTGGACTAGGACTTCCTTATTGGATCCAAATGGACCAATAAGCTTCCAATTAGACTATCATGGGCTTAGAACCCTAATTGGGCTCTAATTGAACCCACACTAATTTATTTCAACATTTTGGGTCATGTTGGGCCTAGAATGAAATGAATTAAAGCTTTGATCCATGAATACCCTAAACTAGTCCAACAAAAATGGAAAAAAAATCATACTATATTCTTTTATGTTGAAACTCACCCAAACTAACTCTAATATTGGGCTTAGGAGCAAAAAGCCCAAATTTCCCTTTTTCCTTCCATGTTTTCGGCCCAAAACAAGCCCAAGAGGAGGGTTTGACTTTCCCATGCCACCTCATTATTAACCAAAAGATATCCATGCATGGAACTCATACTTCCAAGCACCTATCTCATCAAAGATCACTTCTCTTCTCTCCTCTCTCTCACTCTCGGCCGAAACACACACACACACACACACCACAAAAATCTCTTCCAAACTCTCTCTAAATCTTGAAGAACATCTCCTTCCCCCTTCTTCAAAAATTTCGTGAATCAAGAACCTTTGAAGAGGACCTTTCAAGTTAATCATCATCTTAGGTAAGTTTCTACATATATCCATGATCTAGCTACTTCATTCCATCAAAAACCTCTTCTAAATCTATTCCAACTTGTGATCATGCACCTTAGAAGTCACCAAACTCGAGATCTTCATCAAGGGGTGCTAGGGCCAAAAATCACCAAACTTTCTTCCATATCTTCTTCAAAAACCGAAACCACACCCAAGGTGAGCTTCATACTCCCTATTTTCTGTTTTTATGAGTTTTATGGGGGAGGGGGGGGGGGGGAATACAAGTGAAAGTGTAGATCTATATGGGTTTTGTATGCTTTGTATGATTTCCATGCTTATATGTGTGTTTTTGTGTGTTATATATTTCTACATACAAAGTGTTCCTAGAAAAATAGCTAAATGGCTTAGTAACATTTTCTTTGGGCTAAAAACACAATATTTGGACCTAAAATGTGAAAAATACAAAGTTAAGGGCCCAAATTGACATATCATGAATTCTGATGGATGAGGTGTGTCAAAACAGTTTCAATAAAACAATTTCTGGAAATATAGTCATTTGGAGGATTAAAAACATAAATTTCAAGCTTAATGGGCTAAAAATGACATTTTCGGCCCAATGAGGCCCATTATGCGAGATTTTCTGTTTTGGAGGGCCAAAACTGTGTTTTTCTGTAAAATAGTGGACTATTAGTGTTCCAAGTCCTTTTCAAAGGTTTAAAATGCTTTTTAAATTTAAAAAGGACCAAAGTTGCAAAAATTTTACCATTTGGGCCAAAATTGTCAAAATTGCGAAAAAGAGGGGTTATAACCGAGAAAACTGCATTTTCAGGGACTTAAACTGTTTTTTATGAAAAATATGCTGAAAAATATTAATTTCAATAATTTTTGGTGTTAAAATGTAAAGAAAATTGATTTAAGGACCAAACCGGAAAGTATTTAATTAAAAGGGTTGAAAAGGTGAATTTTACAAACAATGAGGGGTTGAAAATAGAAAACTTTCAAGTCTAATTCAATACACGCAAATTGATCAAATAATGGCACCGCGACTATCGACGAAATACAATACACAACAATACCAAAAGTCGTTGTTAAACGAATTGGTTCGGTCTCGAACCAATAAAATCCGAAACTACTAACACGACGACACTACGATTCATACAAGTAACATTTGGGAATTCAATATACATGCGAGTGTGCACAGACGTCTACGCACCATCTTTGGGCCCCAAAAGTGTAAAATCTTGTTTGTTGGGCCTAGCTAGCCCAATGACCTGATCTTAAGGCCCGAAGACCTCTATCTTACGAAGTGTTGGGTTTTACCGATCTAACACAACGTAAAAGGACTTTCAATGGCTTGTATACTATTGGTCCCCAAGGGTCCTTTGGTATTGCTAGTAAAGTCGACATTTCATGCGAGGCGGGTCCGGGACCCCTCGTACATTTTTTATCCCTAACCGGTTAATGGAGTCATCGAGGCCTTCGTGTCCTCTTTCTCTTCGGATGTGGGACTACACGTAGTCAGGGCGGTTGGATAACGTGATTAGTACGGACGATGCCTACGGGATCGTTAGTATAGCTATAAACTGGTCGTTTGTGTAATGCGTGTTTGTAGCAATTAGTCATGCTCAAAAATAATCCAACGTCGCCTGGGACTGACACTACACGCTATGCAATGGTTTCAATGTAACTTCATGGAATTCAAGGAATTAGGAAAACATCGGGTTTTCCTAGGGTTTTTCAATACATACAGATTCGAAATGCATACAACTTTAATGAACAATTGTTTTACAAACATAGAAACAAACAAGCATACCTATGGATCTTCACAAACGTTTTCAAAAGCTTTTCTTTTCAGAAAATATCGGATTTTCTGGTGGTTTTCAAACGATACGAAACATTGTTTTTTTTCAAATACCGCTTATGAACTGACCAACATTTCACATGTTGATGTTTTTCAAAATACTTGTATTCTCAGGGAACCAGTGAATCAAAGGAAATCATATTCAGTGATGGCTTGCAGTTTATTTATGTACGAATCGAACAATTTATTTTTTTGGGAATGTAATGTTTAAACAATGTACTTCATGTAAACTCTACTGGTTGTACTATATTAATGCATGGTGACGAATGTTGTTACGTTTCATATATATTCAATTTTATGGTATTCAATTGAGTCACGACAGCTCCCGAACGTTTCCGCCGCCTGGTTCGGGGGTGTGACATGTGAACTTCCCCGAGGAGCTTGCAATAGATATTATTTTGCACTGCTTACCTTCATTTTATGATCAATTCCGCATGAAATACCACATAAATAAGGAAGAGGTCACTCTCAACAAACTTCAAGGACACTTAAAGACCATGGAAAGTGGTCTTAAGGGTAAGGCGGTTGTTACTACTCCTACTCCTACCAATTTTGCCCCTGTCTTGGCAATCGGGAAAGGACGAGGGAAGAAGCGAAAGAGTTCTTCGAAGGGTACCAAGGCTAGGACCCTTGAAGGCTCTTCTTCAAGTGGAACCAAGAAAGGTTTCATCACTCCTTCTTCTGACGCAAAAGAGGCTGAATGCTTCTATTGCCATGAAAAGGCACATTGGAAGCAGAACTGCCCAAAATACCAACAAGATGTGAAGGATGGGAAAGTTAAACCCAACCATGTAGGTATTTACACTATCTTATCTAATAACTCACCCCATTCTAACTCATGGGTCCTTGATATCGGTTGTGGTATTCATATCTGTTCTGATTTACAGGGACTAAGAAGAAGTGAGAATGTGGAGCAAGGAAGAATAAACATGATCATGGGAAACAGGAAAGCTTCACCTGTCACCAAGATTGGAGTTTATACTTTATCGCTAAGTAGTGGGTTTAGTTTAGATTTGAATAAGTGTTGTTATTCTCCAGAAATGGCAAGAAATATTATTTCCTTTCATGAATTGTATAAACAAGGTTTTACCTTTTCATTTGATAATGAAGTTGGTTCAATTAATGCTTTCTTTAATAACATTCTTTATTTTAAAGCATTACCTTGTGACGGTGTGTATGAAACTGTATCTGTGGTTGATAACTTAGGAAATAATGTTTTGTGTATTGATTCTATGAATATTAATAACTTGGATAAAGCATCATTATGGCATTGTCGTCTTGGACATATAAGCAAGAAACGCATAGGCCAACTCCAAAAGGATGGAGTCTTGGAGTCATTTGACCTAAGGTCAGATGATAGTTGCGAATCATGCTTACTTGGAAAAATGACAAAGTCACCCTTCACAGGTTCTTGTGAGAGGGGTGAAGATTTGTTGGACCTTGTACACACAGATGTGTGTGGACCATTCAAACATGCCACAAGAGATGCTAGTCGTTATTATTTGACTTTTTACTGATGATTATAGTAGATATGGATATGTCTACTTAATCAAGCATAAGTCAGAGACTTTCGAAAGGTTTAAGGAATTTAAACAGGAAGTCGAGAATCAGTTGGGCTGGAACATTAAGATGCTTCGATCCGATAGAGGTGGTGAGTATCTTATTTCAGAGTTCCTCGACTATCTTAGGGAATGTGGGATTGTCTCACAATCGACACCTCCCAGGACACCGCAGTTGAATGGTGTAGCTGAGAGGCGTAATCGAACCTTGTTGGATATGGTTCGTTCCGTGATGAGTCGAGCTTCGCTACCACTCTCATTCTGGGGGTATGCCTTAGAGACTGCCGCCCATATCCTTAATCTAGTCCCTACAAAAAAAGTTGCCAAAACTCCTCACGAGATGTGGACTGGTAAAGTACCCAAACTAGACCACATCAAGATTTGGGGTTGTGAAGCTTTCGTGAGACGTGAGACTCATGATAAGCTTGAACCCCGAAGCGAGAGGTGTATTTTCATCGGCTACCCACAAAGATCCTTTGGTTACCTCTTCTACAGACCTAGTGATAATGTGGTCTTTGTAGCAAGAAGATGAGTCTTGAGAGAGAGAGAGAGAGAGAGAGAGAGAGAGAAAGTTTATAAGCCAAGGAGACAGTGGGAGGCAAATTGACCTTGAGGAACTTCAAGAGTCAAGTGGTGAAGGAACTTCAAACCCTAGCCCTCAATTTGAGGAGGAAACTCCTGTTGAGCATATTGACGAGTTTGTACCTCTGAGGCATTCCACAAGAGTTAGGAATGCACCTGAGCATTACTATGGTTTCCATATTACTGTGGAAGGTGAGACACTTATTAGTGATGAGACACTAGTAGGTCTGGATGAACTTAACAGTTACGCGGAAGCTATGGCAGGCCCTGAATCTGCTAAATGGAAAGAGGCTATGGATAGCGAGATACAATCCATGTATGACAATCAAGTTTGGAACTTGGTTGAAAATGTACCAGGTCGTAAGACTGTAGGGTGCAAATGGATCTTCAAGAAGAAGACACACATGGATGGTAATGTACACACTTATAAGGCTCGACTGGTTGCAAAGGGCTTCTCTCAAACTCCTGGAGTGGATTATGATGAGACCTTTTCTCTAGTAGCCAAGATTAAGTCTATTAGGGTTATGTTAGCCATAGCTGCATTTCATGACTATGAAATATGGGAAATGGATATCAAAACCGCTTTCCTTAATGGAAAGTTGACTGAAGATGTTTACATGAGTCAGTAGAAGGTTTTGTCAGTAACGAGTACCCTAATAGAGTGTGTAAGCTTGAGAAATCCATTTATGGATTAAAGCAAGCACCTCGCAGATGGAATTTTTGCTTTGATGAGAAAGTCAAGGAATTTGGATTTTCTAGGAGTGAAGATGAATCTTGTGTGTATGTCAAGGCTAGTGGGAGTATAGTTAGCTTTTTGGTATTGTATGTGGATGACATACTACTCATAGGAAATGAAATCCCAACTCTGCATGAAGTTAAGTCCCGGCTTGGGAAGTGTTTCTCTATGAAGGACCTAGGAGAAGCTGTCTATATTCTAGGGATAAGGATTTTGAGAGACCGGAGTAAGAGGCTAATTGAACTTAGTCAAAGTACCTACTTGGACAAGGTGTTGAAGAGATTCAGCATGTAGAACTCCAAGAAATGAGAGCTACCCATCCAGAGTAATGCCATATTGAGTAAGACACAAAGCCCTAGTACTGAGGCTGAGATAGCAGAAATGAGTCGAGTGCCTTATGCTTCGGCAGTAGGCTCGATCATGTATGCTATGACTTGTACTCGACCTGATGTAGCCTTTGCTTTGAGCATGGTAAGCAGGTATCAGGGGAACCCTGACAAGGTTCACTGGACTGCGGTAAAGAATATTCTCAAGTACCTACGGAGGACTAAGGACTGGGTCCTTACCCTTGGTGGGAGTGACGACTTGAGAGTTGTAGGGTATTGTGATGCTGGTTTCCAGACTGATAGGGATAATTTCCGCTCTCAGTCGGGCTGGGTCTTTACCCTAAACGGAGGAGCAATCACTTGGAAGAGTTCCAAGCAGGGGACAGTGGCTGATTCCACTTGTGAATCAGAGTATATAGCAGCGAGCGAGGCAACAAAGGACGCTATATGGCTGAAGAACTTCATTGGAGACCTTGGAGTAGTACCAGCTATAAAGGAGCCCATGGAAATTTTCTATGATATTGAAAGTGCTGTTGCCTTAGCCAAGGAACCAAGGGATCATGGGAGATCCAGACACATCGACAGGAAATATCATTTTATCAGACATCGCATCAAAGAAGGAATCCTCGTGGCAAAGAGGGTATCATCGGATGAGAACCCATCAGATCCCCTCACGAAGGGACTGAGTAGGGTTAAGCATAGAGCATGCTCGGAGCATAGGGCTGAAGGATGATATAAGTTTTAGTAGTTAGATAAATTATGAAATTTGTAAAGTGTAATTGACATTTGATGATGAATAAAAGTTGTGTTTATTTATGAGTAAAGTGTTACAATCTCTTGTCACACTACTAGAAAAAAGGCCTTTTACGACGCTCATTGAATGTCGTAAAACGCTCAGACGACGCGCAAATGCGCGTCAAGGAAGGCCCTGTCATAAAGAGAGATGACGCGCTTTTGCGCGTCGTCTATAGACGACGCGCATTTACGACGCGCGGCTATGACACGCAATGCGTATCAAGAAAGGCCTTGTCATAAAGGAAGACGACACGCATTTGCGTGTCGTAACCTTATGACGCGCGTGTTTATGACACGCAATGCGTATCAAGGAAGCACCAGTCAAGAAAGGCCATGTCATAAATGAAGACGACATACATTTTTGTGTATCGTAATTTTAATTTTTTTAGAAAAAATATATATTTATATATTTATTAATTTATAAATTAAATTTTCATTTAATCTCTCATAATAGAAATAAAATACCATATACAAAAAATACAATCCATTGCATAATATAAAATAAAATACCATATACAAAAAATACAATGCATTGCATTTAATTTGTATGTATAACAAAGACACATGTGTTAAACTTGTTACCATTAACATCTAATTGTATGGACTCGAGTGTTAAACTTGTTACCATTAACATCTGATTCATAAGTCCTTTCAACAAGATTGTTACCTGCATAAATGAAAACAAATAGGAACATTAACAGCCCAGCATGCTCAAGCCTCATCAATACAACAAAGGAGACAAAAGTAATGTAATAAGCCAAACATTAAAACCAAACATTAATATAAGAGATGAGAAATCTTTTACCTGAATATAACTAGCACCAAACAAAGCACCATTTCCAAGCTGGAATTGAGTCCGATGCAATGTGACTAAAAAAACACAAATCACTCTCAAATTTCACTTACCCCTTTCACTTTCACATAACACCAACCAACCTACTTATAAGTTGCTAATTATCTAGGCTATTTTTCTTTTTCTCTTGATCAAAATAACATGTTTATGCCCAAGTCAATTACAGAATTGTATTCCTTAGTGTCATGTGGACACAACATTTTACTGAATGTGAATTGAATATGACAAACAAGCATTTATATTCTCATGAAATCAAAGATAATTTATAATATTTTTCTAAATAATTAACAAACTCGATGTGTCAAGACCCATAAGGATAATTTATGCAACATTATATTCTAACAAACCCTACTTTAATCACAACATTAAACCAAAATCGACCAAAAACTCACATAAACAATCAAATCAAATATAAACACAGGCTTGATTTCGTATTCAAACAGATTAAGAAAGGCAGCAAACACTGTTTGTGATTTAGAAACTAATAGCTTAATCCTCAATTCATATTAGCATAGTAACAAATGTGCACTTATATCGTTTTTTCCTTTTGAACATTCACTTTCCAACAGATGCTAAAAAAGCTGATACATTCTTAGTGGGTGCAACCTAAACCAAACTGTCACCATACACAACAGATGCTGAAAAAATTGAATAATTTATCTTTTGCTGCAACTGGATCATACAAAGCTAGACACACTTTTATATGTTTCAAACATAAACTTATTGTGTAATGAGGATCCAAATGGAATAATTCAGCCACCCCATACTCCTTTGTTCTATCTCGCCTCTATAATTTATTTCACCGTTCAAGAGAAGGGTATAAGGGGTTTCATAGACATTATGAATTAATTTATCCTTTATTCTACTTCCCTTATTTGAAACAATCTCATCATAAAACGTTCAACATTTCAACATATTATACGACCTAATGCACTAAAATTCAAGTGATGTAAAACAATAAAACTTGCTTTGAAAGTTCATAAATAAAAAAAATTACCTTTTCAAATTCTGCATAAACTTCTGCAGGAGCTATGGTCATCAAAGTTGACAAAGCAAGTACTGCAGCTTCTTGTTCCAAATGACTAATACTCATCAACCCCATTGGTCCAAGCAAACGCTACATATTATACCACAACCAAGGGTTAATAATAATTAATAATATATAAAAGATAAGATAAAAAGTAATCAATAAAAAATATCAACACTCGGAATCAATGATTCCACAGGTAAAAAAACTTACATTGGAATCAGAACGCTGCAAAGGGCTTCTGGAATCAGCTCTACCATGGGAATAGGGTGATGATGTTGATGCTTTCTCATTTCCTCCTCCTTCAGGGATTCTGCTTCTAGAAGGTGGCCTACTCCTACGTGGAGGAGACCTGCTTCTGTGTAATCCATCAATTTATTGACACATCACATGATAAGGGCATTCTAGTCTTTTCAACACTAGTACTTCTATGTAAGTAACAAACACATATAGAATAGTGAATAGTCCATCAGGTTCCTATTGAAACATCAACTTTAAACAGACAAACAAAACTTTTTACGGATGCTATTTTTAATGATAAGGTCATTTACGTCTTTTTACCTTATAGGAGACCTACTTGGGCTTCTCTCGTCATCATAATCATCATCATATCTACCCCTCCTGTTTCTTCAATGATAATCAGGGCTCCTACTCCTACTGCATGAGGGTCCTACTTCTGTAACGATCTTTGTCCCTTCCATAATACCTGTCCCTGCTATTGCTGCGACTTATCCTCCTGTAGCCCTTGTATTCATCTCTATACCTGGAACTACATTGGGTAAACATCAACTCCAATACAAGGGTAGAATGGTCAAAACTACATTCTCATCATACCTTGGTCTAGGACTTTGGCTCCTTAATCCACCCTTCAACTTTTCTACTGGTTCAAGTATCCTTCCCTTGTGACTAAAACAAGAATAAAAACAACCACATTAGTCAAACAACCATATACTTTTTCATATCCGATTCTTGGAATTTAGAAATATATTAGATTATATGTGAATGTGACTCACATTATTTCAGCATTAGGCCCATATTTGGCAAATTAAACCATCATCTCTCTTCCATCAACAACTCTTCCTGAAAGGTGTAGAACAAAAGTGAAATCATGGTGAAGTGATGATATTGGATAAGTGTTATAGCTATTATATATTATTAAAAGTGATAATGAAGAATCAGATCTGGAAGTCCAAACACCTAACATGGAATTGGGGGCTTAAGGAAGAAATCAAGCGTCGGTGACTTTTCTCCGGATAAAAACAATTTCCCGCCAATTTCACAAATCAGCGTTCCAAAACCAAAATTCCCGATCCCAATCGCGTTTATGTGCAATCCAATTTGCCAATTTCACGTTTCAGGTATCGATTTAAAGAATTGGTGGGATCGCAAGCATGACGTACCGGAGGGCGTTTCTGTCGGCGATCGGTACGCAATCGTTCCTCGTTTGGGATCGAGCCGTTTGGAACGTGGATCGTGACTACTTTGGCGAATCCGGTGACTATGGATTGAACCATGCACACCATTGATTTCTATTCAACGAATCTCCAACAAACATAAGCCTCTTGTTCTTCGATTTCTCCACCAACAATTTCCCTATAAACCTTCATTTCATTTCCCCCAAAACACACAATTAAAATCATCAAGAATTCAACAATTAATTCGATTTTAAAAAGTGGAAGAACAGAGTATGCTTACTTTGGCAAATTACAGTCTTTAGGCTGCCACCTCCACTTCTGATATGAAGTCGTTGGTTGCTTTACAGAGAGATATGAAGTCGAGACGAAAAGACGAGATTGACCCATCTGGTAATAAACAGACTCGGGAAGCTGAACAAAATGACCCGAGATTGACCCATCTAGTAACAACGCTATTGATGCCATTCCTTCCATTTTCGAATGTTCATCCTCCACTTCCTCTACTGCCACTTCTTCACCATCTTCTATTTTTTCTGTATTTAGATTTGAGAGTATAATTAGGGCTTTTTCTAACAATTTCAACATCGAGTGGGAGATATGGTGGTTCCAGTAGGTAGAAGTGAGGGAAGAAGTAGGCAGCAGTCAGTGTCGGGAGGGGGAAGGAAGGAGCGTCCATAATTTGGGCAAGAGGGAAAGGAGAAAAAAAAAAGGAAGGCGGGATTTTTAATTTTTTCAGAATTTCATTTCCCCCTACTGTTAAAGGATGGAACGCGCGTTCCATTAAAAATTATAAAGCGACATCCTTAGACGACGCGCATTTTATTATAGGTGCCCTCCGTGTTTTTTTTGTTAGACACTAATTTAAGGGCACGCAATAATGCGTGTCCTCTATTGTTAAATTTTTTGAAGAGATGACACTTTTTTAAAGTCACTCTCTTTTGCGTAACATAAATCAACGAGTGTCGTGGTTTGCGTGTCGTAAAAGGGTCTTTTTCTTGTAGTGTCAATTGTTTACTATATTTCTTTTGCATGTTTTGAGTTCCAGAATAATTATGTTTGGTATAACATATTATTCGAACCTCCACAGTAGGTTTTATGTTGGAAGTAGGTATGAATCAAGACTGTCATGATTGGTTAGAGAGGTCTAAAAAGAGGACATGGCTACAACAATCATGAGTGCTCATAAGTTCTGAGCATTTGACTCAACCCACGCTCATTGGAATCACTTCATGGAATTTTATCTCGAGTGATCGTGAGACGGTAATATCATATAAGTCTTCAAACCTAGAGATGTGATTTGTTACTTACAAGTTGGTTATACATTGATTGTACGAAAACGCATTGGTAACTCGATATTATAAAACGTGATTTTGTGTATAATTCTATGAGTGGTAGAACAAACATATGAGTCGAAGTTTATTTGTTCCTTCTTTGATTAGAAGCTGATATCTGGGCCCCTCGATGATTTTGTTTTTACCTATGTACCGGGCCCGGTTAGAACTAAGTTGATGTGTTCAATTAAGTTCTTTGTCAAACAAATCGAAAATCGGGAAACAAACTGTTGGACAATAAGTAAGACATTGTTCCATGTATTTGTCCGGCTGATATCTAGAACAGAGGATTATATGATCCCTTATCTTAAATGGCTTAGCAACATCTTCTCAATTCCGAGAGACCTTGAAAGAGCTACGATTGCCGATCGGTTCCTGAAGTATTGCAGTTATAGTTATTAGACTTATCCAAGTGGGAGGCTGTTGGATAAGGTGTCTAAGTCCATAACTATTTCTGGTAAGTACTTGACCCGACTCGGCATGGTCCATTTGAGTTGCATGGCACCATGCAATTGGATAAACTAAGTGAGAGAAATAACACATATGATTTATTAATAAATTATAAGTTCTAATATATTAATAATAATTTTTAATTAGTTTTGATCAAGAATTAATTAAGTGATCAAAAGATAACTAATTAAATATATGGGTAGATTATGTAAATCTTCCATATCTTATATAGTGGGCTAAGAGGCTCCATGGATTATCAAGTTGGGTTCCACCCATAGGATGCTCCATGGAGTTAACCCATGGATCAAGAAATGAAGAGTCATCGAGCATTAGGATTTACCTAATGCAACACACTATATAAGCAATGCAACTCTCCCCAAAATCGGCTACACACTAAGAAACAAGAGGGCTTGGCCGATTTTGCATGTGTTAGAGTATTCTCTCAAGTTTATTCTTTGCATTTGGTGTTGTGTGAAGCATTTGAGGCATCACACTTGAGGTGCTAGGCTCACAAGGTTTCAAGGAACACTTTCAGCAACAAGGTATGTAGTTTTATCTTTTATACAAAGAAAAATTGTACCCCATGTATGCTAGATAGGTTCATAACCTTAGAAAAACAACTTTGAAAGAATATTAGACAAACATAGATCCAAGGTTATTAGGGTTGCATGTACACTTAGGAAGTGTTAGAATGCTCAAAACCCATCAGTACTGCCCTAGGGGTGAAATTCAAAAGCTTGAGGAGGAACTCTGGAACCTCAAGATTAAAAGGACCGACATAACAGCTTATACAGCCAGGTTCTGCGACCTGGCAGCTATGTGTCCTAACATGATCCCTTCTGAAAACAAGAAGATTGAACGATACATATGGGGTTTAATGCCCCTGTATCGAGGAAACGTTTTAGCATCACGCCCTACGACCTTTGACAGCGCCAAGGAATTGGCCCAAATGTTGATTGATCATGAAGCTCCTTCCACCCCATCAACAACCATGGCGAACACCACTGCACCACCCAAATCAACTAACAAAAAGAGGAAGCGTTGGGATCAGAAGAAGGGAAAGAAAACTCAAACCTCCACCAAAGACCAACAAATCGTGGCTGTCCATGCTGCCACCACTCCTGCTACTCCGGTACCAGCAAAAACCTATGTTGGAAACCTACCCAAGTGTCCCAGGTTCCCCTTCCATCACAACGGTCCCTGCCGTGAACTGCACTGCACCAACTGCGACCGGAAGGGCTATACCGTCCGGTTTTGCAGATCCCAACCCAAACCTATCTCTCAAGTCCCCAGCTCGGGAGTGAGCCAGGCCTGTTATGGCTGTGGAGAGGTAGGTCATTTCAAGAAAAACTGTCTGAAGGCAAGGAATATGGGAGGAACAGGAAGTGTGACAACCCAAATTTTATTCCGTTACATAATCCCGTTTTCACTAACGGAATTCGTCGCTTTTGAAAATTTCCGTAATACTTGGAGTCGTCAATAAATAAATATCTATTTATTTATGTTTCAGGTCATTATCATTTTAGTATAAGTAAATATAACTTGTTAATGAAATCCCGTTTAACAAAATAAAGTTATATTACTTTTCAACCACT
Organism: Lactuca sativa; assembly: GCF_002870075.4. Taxonomy (NCBI): domain Eukaryota; kingdom Viridiplantae; phylum Streptophyta; class Magnoliopsida; order Asterales; family Asteraceae; genus Lactuca; species Lactuca sativa. The sequence goes on along the minus strand of NC_056625.2, from coordinate 260,550,654 downwards.
TCACCCGGGTAAAAAGTTTAAACCCCGTTAAACTTGAGCATCGGGTAGTCGTCTACCGGGTGCAATACCCGAGGCATATTTAAGGAAAATGTATGCCACTTTGCACCCTTTTTACCACCCCAAACATACACTCTCTCACTACTTTCTCTCTCTAGACCCGATTCTGACTCCAAAACCGCGAATTCCGGCTTCCAAACGTAAGATTTTCTTTCCTAACTTGTTCTAAACATACATCAAAGTGTTTATAACTAGAAAATCATATGATTGAGGGGTAAACAAGGAGTTTACGTCCTAAGAAGCTCCTGGGGCCGTAAACACCCCAAAACATGGCCAAACTCCAACTTTTCCTTCCTTTAGGCTTGTATGCTAATTAGGGAATTTACCTAGATGAGTTTGGATATCAAAACACAAGTGTTTAAGGCCTAAAAGAGGGTTTACGGCCCAAGCATATGCTTAGGCCGTAAACACCCTTTTTCCTTGTTAAAATGTCCTAAAAACCCATCCAATGCATATTAGAATTAAGATATGATTTTAGGAAATGCTTAGGGCCATTTAACAACACATTTTGAGGGATAATATAGAGTTTACGGCCCAAGCATAAGCTAGGACCGTAAACTCCACCAAACAACACCAAATGAAGGTTTAAAACCCCCAAATTGGTCCTAGACATTCACTAGAAATATAGGGGATTGATTTAGGGCCTTAGCATCCATTTTTGGGAGGAGAACAAGAGTTCACGGCCAAGACTAGGGGCTTACGGCCGTAAACTCCCAAGGAGTGGCCTTTGGGCCATAAACTCCAAGGGAGTAAACTCTTGGACTCCCCCGTAACCCCTTTTTGGCCTTGTACAACCCCCGAGAACCACTTCTAAGCCCTAAGACCCCGAATCAATGCTAGAATATCTAAATGTTTTAATAAAAAGCATAAAATGTCTAATTTCTTGTAAAACACGTATTCCATATGCTAATAGGGTCTTAAAAGGTGTACAAGTCCTTATTTGGTACCAAACGCTCAACCGGCACTTTCACCAGATTTACTCGGTTTCAGGTGAGTTCATACCCCTTAAATGAACCTTTCAAATGTTTTATATGTTTTAGGGGGGGGATACAAGTCAATTATACATGTTTATAAACATTAATCACATGTGATTCACTATTCGTAGTTCAAATCACATGTGATTTACCACTATGCCTTAAAAAAAGCTTTGCGTTTTCAAAACTATTTTGGATAAATAAACAGTTTTCTAAGTGTTCTTTTTGGACAAGATTTTTATTAAATAAATTTTCTTATAAAATGTAACCACACTAATATATTTATATAAGTAAGACTTGAAGGACTTAAGACCGATAGCTCGCCTTATTTCCTGTTCTTGTTTGATTGTGGGCTTAGGGTAGTTGTTATCTGTCCGACTGTCGTTGATTTCTTAGTTATATATCATGTATATTGGTGTTGGATACGAGTATTTTCATCCCATTCGATGCCTAATCTACTAAATTAACAAGAACCATACACACTAAGTTAACTATAATAGGTATAGTTAAGACCACTACTACTCGCTACTGTCACTACTCTACATACTATAATACACACTATTACGAGACTATACATGAGTGAGAGAACACACTACGAACTATATAAAAGACTACTACACTATAATACAAGAGGAAGCACTAATCAGGAAGATACACACTAATTCACTACAAGATACTCTACTCGCTACATACTATGCCCATAATTTTTTGATAGGAAGATGACGCTACATGTATAGATCTATACGGGGCAGAGAATACTACATCCCGACTGTTAACTTCAGTCCGAGCTGTGCAAGCCCAGGGATGACACTACTTCACTACACTGTGCATGACCGTGAAGGTCATGGGGTTCTCTATTACTCACACTATCAGTCGCATACAAGGAATACACTAACTCCACACTAAAATACTAAAACTAAAGTATAAGTTAATATCCCGAAGTAAATAAGTATCTATTACTAATGGGAGCCTGCACCACTTTCACTGTAACAGACATAACTTTTCCTATTACACCACCTATTGGAGATTCACTAATATACTTTTACAACCAATGGTTTTCACTGATTAAAATTTCATACAACTTAAGGGTTTTCATTTACGAAGTAATTTCTGGAAAATATAGGATTTTCTAAGGTTTACTACTACTTATTAATGTAAACTGCAGCTTTTCACACTATATTTTCTAATGCATTTTATACAAAAACTCACACTAAACTCTTATGAACTCACCGGATTTATGCTGATACTCGTTTTCAAAATCACTTGTATCCTCAGGTTAAAGATATACAGGTATAGGTGCAGCATTTTGGAGAAGGTGGAGCATACAAGATCCATCTCTTATTTTTGTATTGCTTTTGGTGTTTGTTGAACATTATAGAAAACACTTGTAATTAAACTTACTATGAAATGAAATGGTTGCATGTTTCTTGTTTTTACTATTATGCACTTGTGATGATACTGTACATGACGTCCTCCACCCCGAAGCGTATTCCGCCATTATCGGTTTTGGGGTGTGACAGATTGGTATCAAAGCATTGTTTATAGTGAATCAATTATATCAACCTATAAAAGTTATACAAACTATAAACACTTCGAGACTAAAACACCCTGACCAAGAATATATACTGTTATGTATTTAAAAGATTTAACTAAGTATATATATACACACATCTCTATAAACACAGAGGTCAGTATCACACTAGAACAGAACAAAAGTATTAAGATTGTTGGACAACACAATTGGGCTTAGAGGCATATAGTCACATTTGGGGGAATGTAGGCTGATCAACTACGTTTTCGTGGGAGTGACTAGCATGTGCCTAAGCTTGGTTGTGGTGTTGCAACAAGTCTAAAACTTACCAACACTACCACAATTACATTACCATAAGAATATTATAGGAGTATTCTGTATCTCTAAAACATACATATGTGATAACTAAAAGGGTCGCTACTTGTAGGACAATAGTTGCTAAGTGGATACACCACGGTTACATGTGACGAGGGCGCTATAGACTCAGAATCTGTAGCCTTTGCTTCATTTCATGTTCTTGTTTGATTGGGGATCTGGAGTTAGGGCTGCTTATTCGAAGGACTATCTTGCTTCGATTGCATGTAATTGGTATGCACTACGCAAGTATTGGGTCGACTAATAACGATTCATCTTATAAGTATCTTAGAGTAGTACGTCTATTAACCTTTCTATCCCCCTTTCTCGCGTAGATAGCATGGCTGGCTTCCACCATCCCGATGATCCGTACTATCCAAACCAGGGAAATGGAGGATGGCTCGATGAGGAGTCAGACGATGAGCACCCGATCCCTTTGGATGATCATCATGCTGAAGGATTATCGGGTAGCTCCAACTCCGAACTAGAAGTTAACAACCAACCTCCTGAAGCTCCGAACCCCAACCCTCGTCCGACATTTCAGGGTCCCACTCCTATGTGGGCCATATCCTTGCACCGATGGAGCAAGGAGCATGGCCAGCCTTTACCTTACAATGGAGACCAAAGCTTCTACAACATAAGCGAAGGAGGATCAACGGATCGGGTTCTGCCCATCATGATCTGAAGGATTGCCAAGAATGTCGAGCAGGGTCAAGCAACTATTGGTCGAGTTATAGAAGTGGATGCCAACTCAAATCTCAACACTGTTCGCATCCGCCAACTCGAAGAAGCCATGGACAGGACAAGAAGGACCAACGAGGCTCTGCAGCATCAGCTGGCTGCATCCCAAGCCAAAGTTAGCGAACTCCGATCATGTCAAAGGATTCATGATCGACACCTTCAGGAAGTTATGCGTCAGATAGCGGATCTGAGGGTTCGCCCAACAAGTAACCGTCACCAGCAGAAGACATCTAGTACCTCACTCTTTTGTTTAAAGGACTAGCCTTTCCTCTCTATGTTCCGTAGATCTCTTGTCTGTAAACATTCCTAGCTTAAAAGTACCCTAACTAGACCCTTAAACTGCTAACATTTTCTTGATGATTTGATGTAAGACCTACTGTTAGATCAATTTTTGATGAACTTGTATTACATCATTTATACCAGTATATTGGCAGTTGTCTACTCTATTGCTATGACTCTCATTCTGATCTTGGATTATGTTGATTTAATCCATGAAACACTCTATTCATATTCGCAATAGACTCTTACTATTTCTATCATTTCTATGGTCTTCCAGCGAAAGATGCCTCCATGAAAGCGTCCAAGTAGAGGAAGACCAGCAACTCAAAGCCCTCCTCCACCACCCCCTCCTCCGCAGTTCGATCCAGTGCTGTTCCAAACGGCTGTGACCGCGGATGTGACGGCAACCATGGCCCAAATGAACTCCGGGGACACGAGCAGTGGTAACTCCAGATTTGGTGAAGTCCATCAAAGAGTGCAGGGATGCACTTATAAGGACTTCATGAACTATAAACCTACCTTCTTCGATGGTATCTGAGGAATTCTGGCATTGTCCCAATGGTTCGAAAGAACCGAAGCTGTATTTGAAATGTGCTCTTGCCCCGAAGAGAGCAAAATCAAGTTCGCTACTGCCACCCTCACCAACAGGGCCCTGACATGGTGGAACGGCCATGTCAGTGCACTCTCCTTGGTAACAGCCAATGCCATGGGCTGGGACACTCTAAAGGATCTCATGAGAAAGGAGTACTGCCCTAGGGGCGAAATTCAGAAACTTGAGGAGGAACTTTGGAACCTCAAGATGGCAAGGACCGACATAATAGCTTACACGGCCAGGTTCTACGACTTGGCGGCTATGTGTCCCAACATGATCCCATCTGAAAGCAAGAAGATTGAACGATACATCTGGGGTTTAGTGCCCCCATATCGAGGAAATGTTCTAGCCTCACGCCCAACCACCTTCGACAACGCCAAGGAATTGGCCCAGAGTCTGATCAACCATGAAGTCTCTTCCACTCCAACAACAGCAACCACAACTACCACTGCACCACCTGATTCATCTGATAGAAAGAGGAAGCGATGGGATAAGAAGAAAGGCAAGAAAACTCAAACCTCCTCCAAGGACCAGCAAATTGTGGCGGTCCATGCTACCACTATTCCAGCCACTCCTGCACCACCAAAAGCTTATAGTGGGAATCTGCCCAAGTGTCCCAAGTGCCCTTTCCACCACAACTGCCCCTGCCGTGAATTGCAGTGTTCCAACTGCGGACGGAAGGGCCATACTGTCCGATTTTGCAGGGCCCTTCCCAAACCTATCTCACAAGTTCTCGGTTCGGGAGTGACCCCGACGTGTTATGGCTGCGGTGAAGCTGGTCATTTCAAGAAGAACTGTCCGAAGACTGCAAATGCTGGGGGAACTAGAAGACTACTCGCTATTGGTCACAATGAGGCGGTAGCGGATCCCACAGTAGTCACGGGTACGTTTCTTCTCAACAACTCTTATGCCTGTGTCTTATTCGATAGTAGTGCAGAAAGAAGCTTCATAAATCAAAACTTTAAACACTTACTCAAACAATCCCCTCAACCACTAAAAGAAACATTCGTCGTAGAGATGGCTAACGGGAAGACTGAAAGCTCTAACGAAATCTACTTAGGTTGTACCCTCACATTAGACGATCACTCATTTCCAATCGACCTCATACCAGTCTCAATCAAGAGTTTCGATGTCATTGTTGGTATGGACTGGTTGAGTCTTCATCGTGCTGATATCCTATGCTTCGATTAAGCCATTCGCCTGAACCTTCCGAATCACGAAACCCTATTGATCTATGGAGATAAAACCGGTACGAGCCTTCGTATCATCTCCAGTATTCAGGCTCAGAAATACTTGCGTAAGGAAAACCGCGCTTTTCTAGCTCACATTGTCGATACTAGCCAGAAAGCGAAGGATCCGAAGGACATCCCCGTTGTATGCGATTTCCCCGATGTCTTTCCAGAGGATCTTCCAGGTCTACCTCCCAAACGTCAGGTTGAGTTCAGAATCGACCTAGTCCCAGGAGCTACCCCCGTAGCAAAGTCTCCCTATCGGTTAGCGCCTGCCGAGATGCAAGAACTATCTGGTCAACTTAACGAGCTGCTCAGCAAGGGCTTTATAAGACCGAGTTTCTGACCTTGGGGAGCTCCGGTCTTGTTCGTAAAGAAGAAGAACGGATCGTTCCATATGTGCATCGATTATAGGGAACTCAATAAACTCACGGTCAAAAATCGCTATCCTCTCCCTCGTATCGACGACCTATTCGACCAACTGCAAGGAGCGAGTTACTTCTCCAAGATTGATCTTAGGTTCGGGTATCACCAGTTACGGGTACTTGAGGAAGATGTTCCGAAAACATCATTCCGAACCCGATACGGGCACTTCGAGTTCGTGGTGATGCCCTTTGGACTGACTAACGCCCCCGCATTATTCATGGACTCAATGAATAGGGTATGTTGTCCATATCTAGATCAATTCGTCATCATCTTTATTGACGATATACTCGTCTACTCTCGGAGCGAGGAAGAACACAGGGATCATTTACGATGAGTCTTGGAAACCCTACGGTCAGAGAAGTTATACGCGAAGTTCTCTAAGTGCGAATTTTGGATCCGAAGAGTCGAATTCTTAGGACATGTGGTTAGTGAAGACGGAATCCACATGGACCCCTCCAAAATTAAAGCTATTGAGAATTGGTCAGCACCGAAGACGCCTACAAAGATTCATCAATTTCTAGGCCTCGTTGGCTATTACCGCAGATTCATCCAAAACTTCTCTAAGATTGCGAAGCCTCTCACCATGTTGACCCAGAAGGGCGTATCATTTGACTGGGAAGAGAAACAGGAGAAGGCATTCCAGACCCTGAAGCGAGCCCTATGCACCGCACCAGTATTGTCCCTTCCCGAAGGAACAGAAGATTTCGTGGTATACTGCGATGCATCGAATCAGGGACTCGGTTGTGTCTTGATGCAACAAGGTAAAGTCATCGCTTATGCCTCAAGACAGCTAAAGAAACACGAGGTGAACTACACTACGCACGACCTCGAGTTAGGAGCGGTCGTTTTCACACTAAAAATCTGGAGAAACTACTTATATGGAACGAAGAGCGTAGTGTACACTGATCATAAAATCCTCCAACACATACTGAACCAGAAATAGCTCAATATGAGACAACGCCGATGGGTCGAGCTACTCAATGATTACGACTGCGAGATTCGATATCACCCGGGGAAAGCCAACGTGGTAGCAGACGCCTTGAGTCGGAAAGAGTATTTTGGTCGAAGAACCAAGTCATTAACAATGACTATCCACTCGCATCTATCCACACAGAACAAGGAGGCTCAGCTGGAAGCCTTAAGGCCTGAGAATGTGACGCGAGAATCCCTGCGCGGAATGGATAAAGGTTTGGAGGTCAAGGGTGACAGAGCCTACTATCTCATGGACTGAATCTGGACTCCACGCCATGGAGGTTTCGGAGATTTGGTCATGAAGGAAGCACACAACACCCGATACTCCGTCCACCCAGGTTCGGATAAGATGTATATGGATCTCAAGAGGCTATACTGGTGGCCTAACATGAAAGCGGAGATCGCTACCTTCATGAGTAAGTGCCTTACTTGTGCGAAGGTTAAGGCCGAATACCAGAAGCCATCAGGTCTCCTTCAACAATCGGAGATACCGGAATGGAAGTGGGAGCGGATTACAATGGACTTTATAACCAAGCTGCCCAAGACAACGGGTGGGTTGGATACCATTTGGGTCATCGTCGACAGATTGACCAAGGCTGCACACTTCCTACCCATCAAGGAAACGGACAAGATGGGGAAGCTCACAAGAACATACCTTAAGGAAATAGTACGACTACATGGCGTCCCTATATCTATTATCTCAGACCGAGATAGTAGATTTACCTCGAGATTTTGACAATCACTACAAAACGCACTAGGGACGAGGTTGGACATGAGTACAGCCTACTATTTGCAGACTGATGGACAAAGTGAGAGAACGATCCAAACCTTAGAGGATATGTTGCGAGCCTGTGTGATCGACTTTGGTAAATCGTGGGATACACACCTACCTCTTGTGGAGTTTTCCTACAACAATAGTTATCATACGAGCATCAAAGCAGCTCCATTCGAAGCCCTCTACGGCCGGAAGTGCAGATCCCCTCTGTGCTGGGCTGAGGTGGGTGACGCTTAGTTAGCTAAAGGACGAGTTCCTAACAACGCTCTCACTGGTTAGGAGATCATTCGAGAAACGACCGAGAAGATTGTACAGATTCGTGAACGATTAAAAGCTGCTAAGGATCGGCAGAAAAGCTACGCCGACAAACGAAGAAAACCCTTGGAATTCCAGGTGGGAGACCGAGTCCTTTTGAAGGTCTTGCCCTGGAAGGGCACGATACGCTTCGGAAAGCATGGAAAGCTGAACCCAAGGTACATAAGGCCTTTCGAGATTCTCGCTAGAATCGGCCCCGTAGCTTACAAACTCAACCTACCCCACGAGCTAAGTAACAAACATCCTACCTTCCACGTCTCAAACTTGAAGAAAAGCCTGTCCGACGAGACTCTCGTGATTCCCCTCGACGAGATCGAGGTCAATGAGAGCCTCAAATTCATGGAAGAGCATGCGGAGATGATGGATCGGGAGGTAAAACGAACGAAACAAAGCCGCATCCCAATTGTGAAGGTTCGGTGGAACGCCAAGCGAGGACCGGAATTCACTTGGGAGCGCGAGGATCAAATGAAACTCAAATATCCCCATCTTTTTGCATAGTAGTTTTGTAATGACTCTCTGTATGAATTCTAAATTTGGGGACGAAATTCCCCTAACGGGGGGATGATGTGACAACCCAAATTTTATTCCGTTACATAATCCCGTTTTCACTAACGAAATTCGTCGCTTTTGAAAATTTCCGTAATACATGGAGTCGTTAATAAATAAATATCTATTTATTTATATTTCAGTTCATTATCATTTTAGTATAAGTAAATATAACTTGTTAATGAAATCCTGTTTAACAAAATAAAGTTATATTACTTTTCAACCACTTCACCCGGGTAAAAAGTTTAAACCCTGTTAAACTTGAGCATCAGGTAGTTGTGTACCGGGTGCAATACCCGAGGCATATTTAAGGAAAATGGATGCCACTTTGCACCCTTTTTACCACCCCAAACATACACTCTCTCACTACTTTCTCTCTCTAGACCCGATTCTGACTCCAAAACCGCGAATTCCGGCTTCCAAACGTAAGATTTTCTTTCCTAACTTGTTCTAAACATACATCAAAGTGTTTATAACTAGAAAATCATATGATTGAGGGGTAAACAAGGAGTTTACGTCCTAAGAAGCTCCTGGGGCCGTAAACACCCCAAAACATGGCCAAACTCCAACTTTTCCTTCCTTTAGGCTTGTATGCTAATTAGGGAATTTACCTAGATGAGTTTGGATATCAAAACACAAGTGTTTAAGGCCTAAAAGAGGGTTTACGGCCCAAGCATATTCTTAGGCCGTAAACACCCTTTTTCCTTGTTAAAATGTCCTAAAAACCCATCCAATGCATATTAGAATTAAGATATGATTTTAGGAAATGCTTAGGGCCATTTAACAACACATTTTGAGGGATAATATAGAGTTTACGGCCCAAGCATAAGCTAGGACCGTAAACTCCACCAAACAACACCAAATGAAGGTTTAAAACCCCCAAATTGGTCCTAGACATTCACTAGAAATATAGGGGATTGATTTAGGGCCTTAGCATCCATTTTTGGGAGGAGAACAAGAGTTCACGGCCAAGACTAGGGGCTTACGGCCGTAAACTCCCAAGGAGTGGCCTTTGGGCCATAAACTCCAAGGGAGTAAACTCTTGGACTCCCCCGTAACCCCTTTTTGGCCTTGTACAACCCCCGAGAACCACTTCTAAGCCCTAAGACCCCGAATCAATGCTAGAATATCTAAATGTTTTAATAAAAATCATAAAATGTCTAATTTCTTGTAAAAAACGTATTCCATATGCTAATAGGGTCTTAAAAGGTGTACAAGTCCTTATTTGGTACCAAACGCTCAACCGGCACTTTCACCAGATTTACTCGGTTTCAGGTGAGTTCATACCCCTTAAATGAACCTTTCAAATGTTTTATATGTTTTAGGGGGGGATACAAGTCAATTATACATGTTTATAAACATTAATCACATGTGATTCACTATTCGTAGTTCAAATCACATGTGATTTACCACTATGCCTTAAAAAAAGCTTTGCGTTTTCAAAACTATTTTGGATAAATAAACAGTTTTCTAAGTGTTCTTTTTGGACAAGATTTTTATTAAATAAATTTTCTTATAAAATGTAACCACACTAATATATTTATATAAGTAAGACTTGAAGGACTTAAGACCGATAGCTCGCCTTATTTCCTGTTCTTGTTTGATTGTGGGCTTAGGGTAATTGTTATCTGTCCGACTGTCGTTGATTTCTTAGTTATATATCATGTATATTGGTGTTGGATACGATTATTTTCATCCCATTCGATGCCTAATCTACTAAATTGACAAGAACCATACACACTAAGTTAACTATAATAGGTATAGTTAAGACCACTACTACTCGCTACTGTCACTACTCTACATACTATAATACACACTATTACGAGACTATACATGAGTGAGAGAACACACTACGAACTATATAAAAGACTACTACACTATAATACAAGAGGAAGCACTAATCAGGAAGATACACTGTAACGCCTGTGTTTCGGGCTTGCCATTTGTAGCAATGTAATAGTCTAGGTTGACCTTTGTAACCCGTTTTGAAATAATAAAAGTGTATTATTTGAGTATTATGTGTTTTGTGCTTAATTGCTTAATTATGTGGTTTGATTAATTAAGAATAAAAATAAGCGTCAAAATTTAAGTGTAAAATAAACTTAATATCTTTGGTTAATGTTGTAGTAATTGAAACGAGGATTCCGAATATATATAGAACGCCCAAATCTGACTTCGTATGAGGAAGTTATGATTTATCGAAGTTCCGGCTTAGCGATATACAACCTGTTTTACTCGATTTGAGATCGAGCGGTTGTTAGCCGAAGCAATCTAAATGAGAATCGAAGATCTCATTGTTGGTGTTGAAACGATAAACAGTTAGGCGATGACGGACGTCAAACGAAGAAGTTATGAATTTATAACGAAAGTTTCTGTCCCGGCCTATTAAAAATAATTAATAAAAATAAAGTCAAAAATAGTCGACGGAGTCTAAACGAAAGTCGTAGAGCGTGGTCTCACCTTCGTGTGGATATAAAGAACGTCGAAAACGGAGTTCGTATGAAGAAGTTATGAATTTCCGAAGTTTATTAATCATTTTGTATTTATTTTTAAATCAAAATTCGGAAGCATTATCCGAACGAGTCATTGATCTGATCCGAGGTACGCGCCGCGTACTCGAGTACGCCCCGCGTACTCCGAGGGTGTCGACATCGCAGCAAGTGGCTTCGGATGACGCATGCGCTTACGAACTTTGGAGCAGTACGCACTGCGTACTGCTGTACGCCCCGCGTAATTGAGGCTTCCAGCCTCTATATAAAGGATCCGAAGACAGCCTTCTTTGTTGTTCAATTTCTTCTATTCTCTCTAGTCTTTTGCATCGTTTTTCATGCCGAAGCTATCCCGAAGCCCCGGTATCATACTCTAGCCCCGAGGCAAGTCCCGAGATCCCGAAGATCCCGAGAAGTGCGGTTCCCGAGTCGAAGCTCTGCCCGCGAGAAGTTCGATTTTTGTGAAGATCTTCTAGATCTGCTGTGGAATACTACTTCTATAAGTCGTAGTGCTGTCGGATCATCTTCTGATCAAGTGATTGTATACTACCTTTCATAAACACAATAATAATACGAGTTTGGTTCGAGTGTATTAAGAGTATTGTTGTTTATAAGTGTGAGTGTGTAGTTATTTTCTTCTAATACAATAATACGAAGTATTTTATATAAAAATACGTGCTATGTGTATATATTTGGTTGTGTTATGTGTGAATGAGTATTCACTCTCTTCTATCTTATAGATCTGCTTATTTCTTTATGAGATACGTGTTATGTGTGTGTGCCTCATCTGTTATGTGATATATGTGTTGATTAAAGCATGCTATACAGGTTTTCTTTAAACTATGTATACAAATGTATATTTTTATCTACTAATATGTTGGGTAGAACATGGGTAGACCGTTGGTGTGTAATAAACAGATGAGAGGCCTCGTTGTTGTTTGATTGAGTCATCTAGCGGAGTTTAGATGACGACCACTGGCTATTCTAGACAGTCTTGTGGAAACATTAGCAGGTTCGCCACCTGTAGGTGTTAATGAACTTGGGTGTTCATTCGCTGTACTCCATCCCCTCATGGTTGCCTTATTTGACTTATATTGCTGAGGTACCCCCGAAGCATGTGTTGTCGCCCCGATGAAATATTCTTAGACTAGGTCCCTTATGTTAGTTGTTTTAGGGACATTAAAGTGAGAATAACGGGAATGGGTAATTGGGTTATTGTTGGTTGGTGAAAATTAAATATGATATTTATTGTGGGTTGAAAACCCTATATGCTCACCAGGCTCCCAAGCCTGACCCACTCAGTTTTAAATTGTATTACAGGTAGTGGCGGAAGGGCATGAGATGGATGAACCATCAAGTTGTTTTGTTTACAAGTCTGCATATGTTTATATTTGTTATATGACTTGTAATGTATTCGTTTATGCTTATTGGTCTGTATCGGAACATGACACCCCGAGTTTTGATTATAATGAAAATACATTTCTTTTATGAAATGCTTCGGTAAACAATGTTTTATCATGTTTTGTTTTTGGGAACAAATTCTGCAACTCTTTCAAATCAAAAGGATTTACTCTGAAAATATTTAAAAGCATAAATGAAAATCGGTCTTTTCTGGCCGAGATTTTGGGGATGTCACAGTTGGTATCAGAGCATTAGTTTAAGCGAACTAGGAATTTGTAGGATTTCTAGACTTAAACTTAGAATGCTAAGTGAAGTTTTGAGATGTGTGTCTGTTGTGATTTAGACACGAGCACTAGTTTATTTTAGGAAAGTTGCCTAAAATGCTTTTATGTGCTAAATGTTATATGTTGCCATATATATGATATTATTTGTTCGGATCTATGGTCTGTTGCCGACCGGATCTAGAAACCTTATGTGTGTAGGATTCTAAGCATACGTCTACGATATTAGAACTAGCATGTAAACGTTTCGGAGTGATAAGGATGATTTGAATATCTATCATGATTGAGGATCTAATTTCACCTTATTCGGTGTGTAGATCAAAATGGTGAGGACAAGAAGTGGAGTTGGAACTGCTGACGAAAACAGGAATCAACAACCAGTGATTGAGCCAATACCTGTCGTAGCAGCAACACCTGAGCCAATAACCATGGCTGGTGTACAATTGATGATTCAAACGATGTTGGATCGTCAGATGGATGAAACTAGACGGTTGCTTCAACAAAATCTTGAAGAACTGTCGATTCGTGTAGAAGAGCCTGAATTAAATGAAGGGCACTCAGAAGGAGGAAACTTCAGTGGGTCTGTTGGTCCAGCCAACCCACCAATAGTTAGGCAAGATAACCGTGATGGAAGGAATGATGGAATGGGATGCAAGTACAAGGACTTTTTGACTTGCAAACCATCGACCTTCAATGGAAAGGAGGATCCGATTGGGGTTATGGATTGGATCTCCGAAATGGAGTTAGCCTTTATGACATGTGGCTGTAGAGGCAAATTGCAGACTATCTATGCCATGCGACAATTCCGAGGTGGAGCTGTTCGTTGGTGGAACACTCTAGGGAAGACTTTGAGCCCTAATGAGCCACTGCAATTGTCATGGGCAGAGTTCTTGGTGCAGTTCAAGCGCAAGTTCTGCTCGGCTCAAAATCTGTTGGAGTTGGAGAATAAGTTTTTGACATTGACGAAGGGTAGCATGTCAGTGGATGAGTACACCAATAACTTCACCGATAAGATGGAGTTTGCCTTGCGTATCGTTCCAGACGAGCTGGCAAAGGTGGATCGGTATGCGAAGGGACTTCCATGGGAGTACGAGGTGCCAGTACGTCAGGCACTTACTCTAGAGGCAGCTATCTGGGCTGCCAAGTCTGTGGAGAACATGATCAAGGGGAGAACCACCAACAAGGTTGATGTTGGTGAGAAAAGAAAGTTTGAGGGAACATCTGGTTCCGGTAAGAAAGGAAAATTTTCGAAATCTGATTCGAAAAAGTTTGGAGGAAAAGGAGGCGAAGCAAAGTGGTGTGATAAGTGTAGGAAAAAGCACTTTGGGAAATGTAGCGAGGACGTGACCTGCTACAAGTGTGGAAAGGTTGGACATTTTGCCAATGAATGTCCGAACAACAAAAGGATGTGTTTTGGGTGTAATGAAGAGGGGCATTTTTTGAAAGACTGTCCGAAGAAGAAGGAGGCAGCTAGGCCCAACATTCCACCAAAGCCGAAGGCAAGAGCCTTCCAGATGACACTTGAGGCTGCTAAAGATGAAGCTGATGTCGCTTCAGGTACCTTTCTCGTAAACGAATTACCTGCTCATATATTGTTTGATTCTGGAGCCAACTACTCCTTTATTTCGCATGAGTTTGGTAGAAAGCTAGCTTTGCCTGTTGATAGACTAAATAATGCTTTATTAGTCGAAGTAGCTAGTGGCAAGTTTGTACCTGTTAGCCATCGTATGAAAAACGTCTTGATCGACCTTAATGGGAATAAGTTTCTCGAGGAATTATTGCCTATCGAACTAAATGGTTTCGACATCGTGTTGGGAATGGATTGGCTTAGCGCCAATGATGCCGAAATTTTGTGCAAGAAGAAGATAGTTAAAGTAAACCCGCCTAGAAAAGATTCGTTTATGGTGTATGGGGACAAACGACGAGTGAATTCTGGGATCATTTCTTTAATGAAAGCCAGAAAGTGTTTGACCAAGGGATGTACATCATATTTAGCATTCGTGATTGATGCTAAGAAAGAAAAGAAGGTGATGCAGAGTATTCCAGTGGTGTGTGATTATCCAGAAGTATTTCCCGAGGATCTTCCTGGATTACCACCTGATAGACAAGTGGAGTTCAGAATAGACTTGTTACCAGGAACCACACCAATAGCAAAAGCACCTTATCGATTAGCACCGACGGAGATGAAGGAGCTAATGATGCAACTTCAGGAGTTATTGGACAAATGTTTCATTAGACCTAGTTCATCGCCCTGGGGAGCTCCGGTGTTATTTGTAAAGAAGAGAGATGGAAGTATGAGAATATGCATCGATTACAGAGAGCTGAACAAGGCAACAATAAAGAATAGATATCCGTTGCCGAGGATTGATGACCTGTTTGATCAATTGCAAGGTTCGAGCTATTTCTCGAAGATCGATCTTAGGTCAGGATATCATCAGCTGAAAGTAAGAGAGCAAGATATCGAGAAGACTGCATTCAGAAGTAGATATGGACACTACGAGTTCTTGGTTATGTCGTTTGGACTAACCAATGCTCCAGCAGCGTTCATGGATTTGATGAATAGGGTTTGTAATCCTTTCCTTGATAAATCTGTGATAGTGTTCATAGACGACATTCTGATCTACTCGAAAAGCCAGGAGGAGCATGGCAGGCACTTGCGAGAAGTGTTAGAAGTTTTGAAGAAGGAGAAGCTTTATGCGAAGTTCTCCAAATGTGATTTTTGGATTCGTGAGGTCCAATTCTTGGGTCACGTGGTCAACCAAGAAGGGATAATGGTTGATCCAGCGAAGATCGAAGCTGTGACGAAGTGGGAACAACCGAAAAGTCCCACGGAGATTCGAAGCTTTTTAGGATTAGCCGGATATTACCGAAGGTTTATCCAAGGTTTTTCTTCGATTGCTACTCCATTAACAGCTTTGACCCACAAAGGAGCAACTTATGCTTGGAGTGAGAAGCATAAAGAAGCATTCGAGAAGTTAAAGAAGAAGCTATGCGAGGCACCGATACTTTCTCTACCTGATGGAGTTGAAGACTTCGCTATTTATAGCGATGCGTCTGGTGTTGGATTGGGTTGTGTTTTGACCCAAAGAGAAAAGGTGATAGCATATGCGTCTCGACAGTTGAAAGAGCATGAAAAGAATTACCCGACTCATGATTTGGAGTTGGCAGCGGTAGTTTTCGCTCTGAAAATATGGAGGCATTACCTCTATGGCACGAAGTGCAAACTTTTCACTGATCATAAGAGTCTCCAATACCTCTTTAATCAGAAAGAATTGAATATGAGGCAACGACGCTGGCTAGAATTACTTAAAGACTATGACTGCGAGATACTTTACCACCCCGGTAAAGCTAATGTTGTTGTTGATGCTCTCAGTCGGAAAGTCAATCTTGAAAGGAAGAGGCCAAAAGCGTTGAGAATTGAAGTTGTCTCGACTATTGTGGAAAGTATAAAGAAAGCTCAAGAGGAAGCTTCTGAGAAAAATGACCGAAAGGAGGAACGTTTGGGTAAAATGTTGGTGTTTGGTACTAACGGTCATGGACTGAAGGTATTCCAAGATCGTATTTGGGTACCTAAGTCAGGAGGAATTAGGGATCTTCTGATGGAAGAAGCTCACAAGACCATGTACTCGATTCATCCGGGTAGCACTAAAATGTATAGGGACCTGAAACCCTACTACTAGTGGCCGACGATGAAGCTTGATGTTGCAAAGTATGTGGTCGAGTGTGTGACTTGTGCGAGAGTCAAGACACAACATCAGAAACCGTACGGGAGTTTAGAACCATTCCCTGTGCCTATGGGTAAGTGGGAAGACATTGCTATGGATTTTGTCACTAAACTGCCCAGAACAAAGAATGGTCACGACATGATTTGGGTGGTCGTTGATCGATTCACTAAGAGTGCGCATTGCATAGCGGCCAGAGAGAAATGGTCTATGGAAAGGCTTGCGAATTCTTACGTGAAGGAAATTGTGAGGCTTCACGGTGTTCCGTTAACAATCGTATCGGATCGTGATAGCCGTTTCACCTCAAGGTTTTGGAAAAGTCTACAAGAGGAAATGGGTACCAAGTTATGTTTAAGCACAGCTTACCATCCGCAGACTGATGGTCAGAGTGAAAGAACAATACAAACACTTGAAGATATGCTGAGAGCATGTACCTTGGAATTCCTAGGTAATTGGGATGAACATTTACCGTTGGTAGAATTTTCCTATAATAATAGTTTTCACTCGAGCATTAAGATGGCACCTTATCAAGCTTTGTATGGACAGAAGTGTCGTACGCCGTCTTGTTGGCTTGAGGCTGGGGAAAAGCAGTTTATGGGACCGGAGATGGTTCATCAAACTGCAGAAAAGTTGAAAATAATTAGGGAAAGAATGTTAGCAGCTCAAGATCGTCAAAAGAGCTATGCTGACAAGAAGCGAAGACCGATGACTTTTGAGGTTGGAGATTCGGTTTTGCTTAAAGTCTCGCCATGGAAGGGACTTATAAGATTTGGAAAAAGGGGAAAGTTGAGTCCAAGGTTTATTGGACCGTTTAAAGTCCTTCAGAGGATTGGGAATCAAGCTTACAAGCTCGAATTACCCGAAGAACTGAATGGAATTCACAACACCTTTCATGTGTGTTATTTGAGGAAGTTCACGGGAGAAGTTCCCGATATAATTCCAATTTCTGAATTGAGAATTGATGAGAACAAAAGGTTGATTGAAGAACCAGAGGCAATTGTTGACCGAAAGACTAAGAAGTTGCGACGCAAAATGGTTGGGTTAGTGCTTGTCCGATGGAAACACACGAATGGGCCGAATCTCACCTGGGAGACGGAGAGTGAAATGTTGAGTCGCTATCCGCATTTGTTTGTTGATGTGTGATTCCGGGGACGGAATCATTCTAAGGTGGAGAGAATTGTAACGCTTGTGTTTCGTGCTTGCCATTTGTAGCAATGTAATAGTCTAGGTTGACCTTTGTAACCCGTTTTGAAATAATAAAAGTGTATTATTTGAGTATTATGTGTTTTGTGCTTAATTGCTTAATTATGTGGTTTGATTAATTAAGAATAAAAATAAGCGTCAAAATTTAAGTGTAAAATAAACTTAATGTCTTTGGTTAATGTTGTAGTAATTGAAACGAGGATTCCGAATATATATAGAACGCCCAAATCTGACTTCGTATGAGGAAGTTATGATTTATCGAAGTTCCGGCTTAGCGATATACAACCTGTTTTACTCGATTTGCGATCGAGCGGTTGTTAGTCGAAGCAATCTAAATGAGAATCGAAGATCTCATTGTTGGTATTGAAACGATAAAAAGTTAGGCGAGAACGGACGTCAAACGAAGAAGTTATGAATTTATAACGAAAGTTTCTGTCCCGGCCTATTAAAAATAATTAATAAAAATAAATTCAAAATTAGCCGATGGAGTCTAAACGGAAGTCGTAGAGCGTGGTCTCACCTTCGCGTGGATATAAAGAACGTCGAAAACGGAGTTCGTATGAAGAAGTTATGAATTTCCGAAGTTTATTAATCATTTTGTATTTATTTTTAAATCAAAATTCGGAAGCATTATCCGAACGAGTCATTGATCTGATCCGAGGTACGCGCCGCGTACTCGAGTATGCCCCGCGTACTCCGAGGGTGTCGACATTGCAGCAAGTGGCTTCGGATGACGCATGCGCTTACGAACTTTGGAGCAGTACGCGCTGCGTACTGCTGTACGCCCCGCGTAATTGAGGCTTCCAGCCTCTATATAAAGGATCCGAAGACAGCCTTCTTTGTTGTTCAATTTCTTCTATTCTCTCTAGTCTTTTGCATCGTTTTTCATGCCGAAGCTATCCCGAAGCCCCGGTATCATACTCTAGCCCCGAGGCAAGTCCCGAGATCCCGAAGATCCCGAGAAGTGCGGTTCCCGAGTCGAAGCTCTGCCCGCGAGAAGTTCGATTTTTGTGAAGATCTTCTAGATCTGCTGTGGAATACTACTTCTATAAGTCGTAGTGCTGTCGGATCATCTTCTGATCAAGTGATTGTATACTACCTTTCATAAACACAATAATAATACGAGTTTGGTTCGAGTGTATTAAGAGTATTGTTGTTTATAAGTGTGAGTGTGTAGTTATTTTCTTCTAATACAATAATACGAAGTATTTTATATAAAAATACGTGCTATGTGTATATATTTGGTTGTGTTATGTGTGAATAAGTATTCACTCTCTTCTATCTTATAGATCTGCTTATTTCTTTATGAGATACGTGTTATGTGTGTGTGTGCCTCATCTGTTATGTGATATATGTGTTGATTAAAGCATGCTATACAGGTTTTCTTTAAACTATGTATACAAATGTATATTTTTATCTACTAATATGTTGGGTAGAACATGGGTAGACCGTTGGTGTCTAATAAACAGATGAGAGGCCTCGTTGTTTGATTGAGTCATCTAGCGGAGTTTAGATGACGACCACTGGCTATTCTAGACAGTCTTGTGGAAACATTAGCAGGTTCGCCACCTGTAGGTGTTAATGAACTTGGGTGTTCATTCGCTGTACTCCATCCCCCTCATGGTTGCCTTATTTGACTTATATTGTTGAGGTACCCCCGAAGCATGTGTTGTCGCCCCGATGAAATATTCTTAGACTAGGTCCCTTATGTTAGTTGTTTTAGGGACATTAAAGTGAGAATAACGGGAATGGGTAATTGGGTTATTGTTGGTTGGTGAAAATTAAATATGATATTTATTGTGGGTTGAAAACCCTACCCTATATGCTCACCAGGCTCCCAAGCCTGACCCACTCAGTTTTAAATTGTATTACAAGTAGTGGCGGAAGGGCATGAGATGGATGAACCATCAAGTTGTTTTGTTTACAAGTCTACATATGTTTATATTTGTTATATGACTTGTAATGTATTCGTTTATGCTTATTGGTCTGTATCGGAACATGACACCCCGAGTTTTGATTATAATGAAAATACATTTCTTTTATGAAATGCTTCGGTAAACAATGTTTTATCATGTTTTGTTTTTGGGAACAAACTCCGCAACTCTTTCAAATCAAAAGGATTTACTCTGAAAATATTTAAAAGCATAAATGAAAATCGGTCTTTTCTGGCTGAGATTTTGGGGATGTCACATACACACTAATTCACTACAAGATACTCTACTCGCTACATACTATGCCCAGAATTTTTTGATAGGAAGATGACGCTACATGTATAGATCTATACGGGGCAGACAATACTACATCCCGACTGTTAACTTCAGTTC
Source organism: Lactuca sativa (assembly GCF_002870075.4). Classification (NCBI taxonomy): domain Eukaryota; kingdom Viridiplantae; phylum Streptophyta; class Magnoliopsida; order Asterales; family Asteraceae; genus Lactuca; species Lactuca sativa. The sequence goes on along the minus strand of NC_056625.2, from coordinate 260,530,443 downwards.
GAGCTGTGCAAGCCCAGGGATGACACTACTTCACTACACTGTGCATGACCGTGAAGGTCATGGGGTTCTCTATTACTCACACTATCAGTCGCATACAAGGAATACACTAACTCCACACTAAAATACTAAAACTAAAGTATAAGTTAATATCCCGAAGTAAATAAGTATCTATTACTAATGGGAGCCTGCACCACTTTCACTGTAACAGGCATAACTTTTCCTATTACACCACCTATTGGAGATTCACTAATATACTTTTACAACCAATGGTTTTCACTGATGAAAATTTCATACAACTTAAGGGTTTTCATTTACGAAGTAATTTCTGGAAAATATAGGATTTTCTAAGGTTTACTACTACTTATTAATGTAAACTGCAGCTTTTCACACTATATTTTCTAATGCATTTTATACAAAAACTCACACTAAACTCTTATGAACTCACCAGCTTTATGCTGATACTCGTTTTCAAAATCACTTGTATCCTCAGGTTAAAGATATACATGTATAGGTGCAGCATTTTGGAGAAGGTGGAGCATACAAGATCCATCTCTTATTTTTGTATTGCTTTTGGTGTTTGTTGAACATTATAGAAAACACTTGTAATTAAACTTACTATGAAATGAAATGGTTGCATGTTTCTTGTTTTTACTATTATGCAATTGTGATGATACTGTACATGACGTCCTCCACCCCGAAACATATTCCGCTGTTATCGGTTTTGGGGTGTGACAGGAAGACTACTTGCTATTGGCCACAATGAAGCGGTGGCGGACCCTGTAGTAGTCACGGGTACGTTCCTTCTCAACAACTCTTATGCTTGTGTCTTATTCGATAGTGGTGCAGAAAGAAGCTTCATAAACCAAAACTTTAAACACTTAAACAATCCCCACAACCACTAAAAGAAACATTCGTCGTAGAAATGGCTAACGTAAAGACAGAAAGCTCTAACAAAATTTACATAGGTTGTACCCTCACGTTAGATGATCATTTATTCCCAATCGACCTCATACCAGTTTCGATCAAGAGTTTCGATGTCATTGTTGGCATGGACTGGTTGAGTCTCCATCGCCTTGATATCCTATTCTTCGACAAAGCCATCCGCCTAAATCTACCAAATAGTGAAACCCTGTTAATCTACGGAGACAAACCCAGTACGAGCCTTCGTCTCATCTCAAGTATTCAAGCCTAGAAGTACTTATGTAAGGAATATCGCTCATTCCTTTCACACGTCGTTGACACGAGCCATAAAATGAAAGATCTAAAAGACTTGCCCGTCGTATGCGATTTCCCCGACGTCTTTCCAAAGGAACTCCCAGGTTTACCTCCCAAACGTCAGGTTGAGTTCAGAATCGACCTAATCCTAGAGGCGACCCCCGTAGCTAAATTTCCCTATCGTCTATCGCCTGCTGAGATGCAAGAACTGTTCGGTCAACTTAATGTGCTGCTCATTAAGGGCTTTATAAGACCAAGCTTCTCACCCTGGGGAGCACCGGTCTTGTTCGTAAAGAAGAAGGAAGGATCATTCCGTATGTGCATCGATTATAGATTACTCAACAAGCTGACGGTCAAAAATCGCTACCCTCTTCCCCGTATAGACGGCCTATTCACTGCAAGGGGCGAGTTACTTCTCCAAGATTGATCTTAGGTCCGGGTACCACCAGTTACGAGTGCTTGAGGAGAATGTCCCGAAAACAGCCTTCCAAACTCGTTACGGCCACTTCGAGTTTGTGGTAATGACGTTCGGACTGACCAACGTGCCCGCAGTATTCATGGACTTAAAGAATAGGGTGTGTCGTCCTTACTTGGATCAGTTTGTCATCGTATTCATTGATAACATACTCATCTACTCTCGAAGCAAAGAGGAGCATAGCGATCACCTGCGACGGGTCCTAGAAACCTTATAATCAGAAAAGCTTTATGCGAAGTTCTCGAAATGCGAATTCTAGATCCGAAGGGTCAAATTTTTAGGACATGTGGTTAGCGAAGAGGGAATCCATGTGGACGCATCCAAGATTAAAGCTATTGAGAACTGGTCAGCACCGAAGACGCCTACAGAAATCCGTCAATTTCTAGGCCTCGCTGGCTACTACCGCAGATTCATTCAGAACTTCTCTCGAATTGCAAAACATCTCACCACATTGACTCAGAAAGGTGTGACATTTGACTGGGAAGAGAAACAGGAGAAAGCATTCCAAACCCCGAAGCGAGCCCTATGCACCGCACCAGTATTATCCCTTCCCGAAGGGACAGAAGATTTCATGGTATACTATGATGCATCGAACCAGGGCTCGGTTGTGTCCTGATGCAACGAGGTAAGGTCATCGCTTATGCCTCGAGGCAGCTGAAGACACATGAGGTTAACTACACCACACACGACCTTGAGTTAGGAGTGGTCGTATTCGCTATAAAGATCTGGAGACATTACCCGTATGGAACGAAGAGCACGATATACACCGACCACAAAAGCCTCCAACACATACTGAACCAGAAGGAGCTCAATATGAGACAACGACAGTGGGTCGAGCTACTCAATGATTACGACTGCGAGATTCATTATCACCCGGGAAAAGCCAATGTAGTAGCAGACGCCCTAAGTACAAAAGAGTATTCTGGTCGAAGAGTGAAGTTGTTAACAATGACTATCCATTCGCATCTATCCGCACAGATTAAGGAGGCTCAACTCAAAGCTTTGAAGTCTGAGAATGTGGAGGGAGAATCCTTACGTGGAATGGATAAGAACTTGGAGGTCAAGGGTGACGGAGCCTTATATCTCATGGACTGAATCTGGACGCCGCGTCACGGTGGTTTCAGAGACTTCGTTATAAAGGAAGCACAAAACACTCGATATTCCGTTCACCCAGGTTTAGATAAGATGTATCTGGATCTCAAAAAGTTATACTGGTGGCCTAACATGAAAGCAGAGATTGCTACCTTCGTGAGTAAATTCCTTACTCACGAAGGTCAAGGTCGAATACCAGAAGCCATCAGGTCTTCTCCAGCAACCTGAGGTACCGGAGTGGAAGTGGGAGCGGATCACAATGGATTCCATAACTAAGCTGCCCAAGACAACGGGTGGGCTGGATACCATATGGGTCATCGTGGACAGATTGACCAAGTCCGCGCACTTCCTACCCATCAAAGAGACATATAAGATAGACAAACTTACCAGAACATACATTAAGGAAATCGTACGGCTGCATGGCGTCCCTATATCTATCATCTCTGATAGAGATAGTAGGTTCACTTTGAGATTTTGGCAATCGCTTCAAAAAGCCTTGGGGACGAGGTTGGACATGAGTACAGCCTGCCATCCGTAGACCGACGGGAAAAGTTAGAGAACTATTCAAACCCTAGAAGATATACTGCGAGCCTGTGTGATCGACTTTGGTAAGGCATGGGATACCCACTTACCCTTTGTAGAGTTTTGTTACAATAACAGTTATCACACGAGCATCAAGGCAGCTCCGTTCGAAGCCCTCTACGGTCGGAAGTGCAGATCCCCTCTGTGTTGGGCTGAGGTGGGTGACACTCAATTAGCTAAAGGACGAGTTCCTAATAGCATTCTCACTGGTCCGGAGATCATTCGAGAAACGACCGAGAAGATTGTACAAATTGACGAACGATTAAAAGCCGCTAGGGATCGACAGAAAAGCTACGCAGACAAACGAAGAAAACCTTTGGAATTCCAGGTGGGAGACCGAGTCCTTTTGAAAGTCTCACCCTGGAAGGGCATGATAGCCTTTGGAAAGCATGGAAAGTTGAACCCAAGGTACATAGGACCTTTCGAGATTCTCGCCATAATCGGCCCTGTAGCTTACAAACTCAATCTACCCCGCGAGCTCAGTAACATACATCCTACCTTCCATGTCTCAAACCTGAAGAAATTCCTATCCAACGAGACTCTCGTAATCCCACTCGACGAGATCGAGGTCAACGAGGGCCTCACATTTGTGGAAGAGCCTGCCGAGATTATGGACCGAGAGGTCAAACGAACGAAACAAAGCCGCATCCCAATTGTGAAGGTTCGCTGGAACGCCAAACGAGGACTAGAGTTCACTTGGGAGCGTGAGGATCAAATAAACTCAAGTATCCCCATCTCTTTGCTTAGTAGTACTGTAATAACTTAGCTACTTGAATTCTAAATTTCGGGACGAAATTTCCCCTAAAGGGGGGATGATGTGACAACCCAAAATTTATTCCATCATTATAACCCGTTTCTGTTAATAGAATATTCTATTTTATTAAGATTCCGTTAATATTGGGGTAGACAAATCAATAAATGTTTTATTTTATTTAATTAATGTCGGAATGAAATAAATAAAAACACGTGAATTACCCGCCCGTTTAATTGAAAAAAAAAAGTTTTTAATTACGACCATTTAATCGGGTAAAAATTTAAGCCTCGTTAAACATCAGTATCGGGTAGAATTCGACCGTGTGTCAAACTTAAACCATATTTAAAGTTGAAGTAACCTGATTTTGAAGCTTCTCTCCCTCTCTACAATTCCAAGCTTTTGATCCAAAAATCACCCCATTTCAAGCTCCAATTTTGTAAGATATCCTTCCTAACTCTTAGATTATCATGCTTAGCTTGCAATTTCGTGTCAAAATCATCCAAAAGGACCATAATCATGTGTTTACGGCCCTAGAACACCCTTGGGCCACAAACACACATAGATGGGGTTTTTGAGCCTCAAAACCCTTCCAAACCACATTTGGAGCTTAGATATGGCTTAGGGGCTTACAATACCGGACTTGGAACACCTAAACCTTATCATTTGAGGGGTAAACAAGAGTTTACGGCCCAAGCATATGCTTAGACCGTAAACACCATTTCATAGGCCGTAAACCCCTTTAAAGGTGTTAAAATGCCCCTTAAGCACCTCCTAAGCCTTGGAATAAAGTCTAGAACCATCCAACAATGTGTTAGGGACCTTATGCATGCAAGAAACCACCCCCTAAGGAGTTCACAGCCGTAAACCCCCCAAGGAATGTTTCCTGGGCCGTAAACTCCTATAAGGTGGTCAATTGGTGCCCTAACTTCTTTCCATGGCTTGTACCTTGCACTAGTAACTCTTGAAATTGACCTAGGACCACCAAAGCACATTGAGAATTGGTACATAAGAGTTTACGGCCGTAAACTCCTAGTTTACTGGCGTAAACTCATCAAATGGTACTTATGTGGTTCAAATTCCATTTCAATACCTTAAAACTAAGTCTAGCATCACCCCTCAAGAGTTTTAAGACCATTAAGCATCCTAGAACACCCCCACCATGAGTTTACGGCCGTAAACTCATGGGGAGTTGGTCATTTGGGCCGAAAACTCCATAAGGAGTTTACTCTTAAAGAGCAAACTCCATATAAAAGTCATACACACCCTTAGATACTACCCGGGTCACTCCTAGCACTTGAAATAAAGTGTTTTCGCGTCTTGGAGTGTATTGTCTTATCTAATTAGTGGTTCAAAGTCTAATTAGATACAATTATATATCTCTTCATATTACATAGGAACCTCGTGCGTTCTCAAGCCCCGAACTGACACTTAGCATCTATCTGACACACTCCTCATCTGGTGAGTTCATACCCCTTAATTAACCTTTTTAAATGCTTTTACATGTTTTAGGGGATACAAGTTAAATGTAACAAGTTTTAGTATCAAATCATATGTGATTTATAACTTGCAACCAAAAAGAATTTTCTATACTTTTATCTATTTGTCAATAAAACTATTTTAGATAACCATTAAACGCATTTTCTATGTTAAATTGTCATCAAATTATTTTCAAACTACTTTTAAATTACTTTTCTTTTAAAATATATATGCACCAATATATTTCTATAAGTAAGACTTGAAGGACTTAGGACCGATAACTCACCTTATTTCCTGTTCTTGTTTGATTGTGGTCTTAGGGTATATTGTTATCCGTCTGACTGTCGTTGAATTCTTAGTTATAGATATGAAAGTCTTCATCTTATTCAATACCTTTGTGAAACAAAGGCTTGCAATTCCCACACACTATTTAACTATAATAGGTATAGTTAAGACTACTGCTCGTTACCTCTATTACTAGGATACCCACTATAAATACTACTACTACAAGTTAATGCACGATAAAGAGAATACTCTATACACTATACTAAAAGTTACTATACTATAATGCCAGAGAATACACTAATCTGGAACATAACACACTATCGCTCTATACGGCACTCTACGGCGCAAATACCATGTAACCAGAGCTTCCTGGAAGGAAAGAAACACTACATGGATCTATTCAGGAAGGACGCTATTACATCCCGACTGTTAACAACAGTCCGAGCCGGCTAGGCCCAGGGATGGCACTACATCACTACACTATGTATGACCGGGAAGGTCATCGGACCCTCTATTATCATTCAGTTTGGTTACATGAGAGATCGTCCATATCCAAATTATCATAATAAGACTTAAAGTCTAAGCTAACTTCCCGAAGTAAATAAACATATATTACTAATAGAAGTTTGCAACACTACTACAGGCAACCGGAAATGCTTTTTCTTATTTACGATACTTGAATGAAATTTATTACCTTATTTTTATAACTGAAGGTTTCAATGGAAGTACTTTTACACACTCGAAGGATTTAACTTACAAATGCTCAATTTTGGAAAATATAGGATTTTCTAGGGATTTCTACTATTCTTAACATTAATTACAGCATTCATACTACACGATTGTGAACTCTTTTATACAAGCAACAACACTAAATTCTTATGAACTCATGAGCTTTATGCTGATACTTGTTTTCAAAATAACTTGTATCCTCAGGTCAAAGATAGACAGGTACTGGTGCAACTTTTGAGAAGATGGAGCGTATACAAGACTCATCTTTTATTTTGTTATACTTTTGGTGTCTATCAAAACTATACAGAACACGCTTGTGATTAAGTTTACTATATTAATGCAATGGTTGCTGACACTTGTTTTTACTATTATGCAAATGTTATGATATTGTACATGACATCCTCCACCCCAGAACGTATTCTGCCGTTCTCGGTTTTGGGGTGTGACAGGAGTTCAGCAACACGAAGCCACCAGAGTTTGAAGGGACGCAGGATCCGATTGCTGCGATGAGATGGATTTATGATATCGAAGGGTGCTTCAAAACATGTTGGTGTGCGGAGCATATGAGGGTTCGGTTTGCGCTGAACCCGCTTCGCTTGGGAGTGAGGATTGGTGGAAGTTTGTGGCGGCAAACTTCACTCTTGCAGAGATCTTAGAGGTGACCTGGAAGAGGTTCACCACCTTCTTCAGAGAAGAGTATGTCCCCCGATGGAGAGGGAAAAGTTGGCACATGAGTTTTTATCCCTCAAGCAGGGGACGGAGTCCGTGACTGTGGTTACACGGATGTTTCACGAGAGGTCATTGTTTTTCCCTGAGCACGTGTCATCTGAGAAGGCACACACAAGCCGGTATTTGAGCATTGAGAAGTGATGTCATGGTTCGGGCACCATGACCAGCGGATTGAGAAGTAATGTCATGGTTCGAGTACCATGAGCTGTAGCAGGTCGAGAGTTGATGTCGTGGTTTGACTACCATGATTCATAGAAGATTAAGAGGAAATAACATGGTTCAGGTACCATGATTCATAGCAGATCGAGAGATGGCCACACATTTTGAGGATCATGACATGTGGCGGTTAGTGTTTCTGGTTTCGACTTGTTTTTCCGTGGGGATTGTCCAGACTGAGATCAAAGGTGAATGAGTATGGGACCAGAAGGCCATGATGAACGAGTTTAGTGGAGCATCCTTTGAAAAAGGGAAATCGAGTGAGCTCCGAAGGATTGTGGGTGACATGCCAGTTGGAGTCGCAAGACTTAAGAATAAGTAGGGATGAGGAGTTCTGGGAGAATATTGTCTGGGTTGGGCGACTGGCCAATAATGGAGAGGTCACTCTCTGTGACCCGAGTAATGCTATTTCTGTTTCCTGTGGGAGGTGTAAGAGGTGTCGAGATTTCGGTTTTTGTGTATGGGGGTGAGCCCTGTGAGATTGCACGGATGTTAATCTGCAACCAGAGTATATGGCAGTAGGTCTGCCGTGAGGTAAAGATATAGCTTGAATAGGTTGTCAGTGAGGACTGAGATGGTCAAGGACCAGAATACATCGTAATTGAGTATAGTAGGGCATGTGTTAGCTGCAGCTACGGACGATCAACGGGAGTATATCAGAGCGGTGGCCCTTATTTTCTTCGATGGGTATTAAGAGTTGAAGTGTGGTCTCTGCTCTTGTGTCAAGTGACGTGATGGAACATTGGTTGAGGAGTCGATGACAAGAAGTACGGTAGATCATTACTTCCGGACAAAGAGTCAGGGTTAATATCGGACAGTTGGGAGTTCCGGTGAAGGAGTGGTGTGAGATTCTAAATGACTAGAGGAAGTCTTGGTGGAAAGTTCTGAGGATTTCATATGAGTTTTGAGGAATTTGGAGTTGCTCGATCTCTGTCGGGAGATCACCGAGCGTCGCGTGTCACCTTCCAAGAGTAGATGCAATGTTACTGGTGGAAACAGTCTGTGGGATTGATTGCTGGTGCGCCGATTGGGGATAGTTCGAACCCTAAGTGGGGGAGAACCGGGTATTTTATTGAAGGGATCAGGGATTCAATCGAGAATGGTTAGAGATTAGGATATAGATATTGGTGGTGCGAATTCATTGAGCCCAAGGTTGTTGGTGATTGAGACGAGGTGTAGAGTAAGATAATGCATGTGTTATGTTTGAAAAGGAGGAGTGCCTCCACGGCAAGTGGCCGTTGATCGGAGACCTTGGGGTGAACCGGGAATTCCTCAAGGTCATAATGGTGAATTCGAGATGGTTGGCTCGTAGGGTGAGTTCGGCGGTTAAGAAATTCTAGTTCAATGATGGGGCTGTTATTCAGCCTGGGAAGAGCAGAAGTTGATTAGACAACCAATTCCAGGTTGTGGATCAGGAAGATCAGTAGATGAGACGAGTTGTTGTGAGGTTCTATGTGGAGTATCGAAGTATGTGAATTCAATGCATTGGATTTCCAATAAGTTTGTGTCTTGAGTAGAGACAAAAAGTGGTGGGTCGAGCATCGATGGTTCCAGTGGGAGCACTTTCGGTTAATGACATCAAGTGAGATTGCCCAAGAATCTGGATTGTAGCTGGGAAGGGTGTTTTGACGATTTTTGCCAGATATAGTGGTGCATAATTTAGGTAAGTGCATGCACCTATCTATGATTGATCCGCGAAATGTGAGTCAGTGAGAGGGTGTTATGATACTGCGAGGAGCCGTAGTACTCACTAGCCAGCGAGAGGGTGTTGTGATATTGCGGGGAGCCACAGTACTCACTAGTCAGCAAGAGGGTGTTGTGACACTGCGGGGAGCCGTAGTGCTCACTAGTCAGCAAGAGGGTGTTGTGATACTGCGGGGAGCCGTAGTACTCACTAGTTAGCGAGAGGGTGTTGTTATACTGCGGGGAGCCGTAGTACTCACTAGCCAGCGAGAGGGTGTTGTGATACTGCGGGGAGCCATATTACTCACTAGCCAACGAGAGGGTGTTGTGATAATGCGGGGAGCCGTAGTACTCACTAGCCAGCGAGAGGGTGTTGTGATACTACGGGGAGCCGTAGTACTCACTAGTCAGCAAGAGGGTGTTGTGATACTACGGGAAGCGGAAGTACTCACTAGTCAGTAAGAGGTTATCATGGTGTGGCAGGGAGCCGTGTTATTTTGTTGATCAGAGCATGACGCAGGAAAGTTCTTAGGCTTGAGTAGCCTTATTGGGTTGAATATTCGGGAGCCTGGGGGCCAGAACATGAAAGAGACGGAGGTCTCTATATTTGTCGGGAATCGTTATACACTGATTTGAGTTGTGGTTGTCGCAACCCAAGGGAATGGGAGAAGAGGTATATGCGCGGGTTGCAGGTCATGATTCATGAGTTGAATGCTTCGTTCGGACGAGTGGTTCTAACTCTGGGTCGGACCAAACTCTCGAGGTTGAGTTTGGCTCTGGTGGTGCGTTGGATAGGCGAGATGAGATTTTGGATTCTGAGGTGGGTTCCATGTTGAGGAGTATTGTTTATCATCTGATGTCTTAGACCCGTGTGGGTCAGTACTCGGGTATGGGAGGTACCACAAGTTGCATGGAACGATGAGGAGCAGATGTCAGAGGTCGGAGTTGAGTCGATCTCCAGTTAGGAAGGTAGCGTTCACTTAGGGTTAAGCGGACTTCTTTACTTGTGTGTGTAACGCCCCATCTCTGGTATGTTGTTCCTGTGGCATTTATTTAAAAGTTTCATTGAGGGACTCGACGAGTCTATGGCCTGACTCGTCGAGTAGGGTCGAGTTTTGTGCACGTGTTAGTCGGTGACTCGGCGAGTCCATATTCGGGACTCGGCGAGTCTGCCTGCCTGGAAGAAACCCTAAATCCCCGGGTTGCTCACTATTTAAGCAATGCTATGTGCCCCAAACTCGCCTCCTTCACCCTCAGAGAGCTGTGAGAAAACCCTAATCCATCCCTTATTGTTTTAAGTGCTTTTGTGTGTGGATTTTGAAGGCTTGAAGAAGAAGAAGAAGAAAGGAGCAAAGAGAAGAGGTGTAGAGCAAAGATCTAAGGGCAAAAGCAGAGTTCATTGAGGTATTTCTCGGATTCCTTCTCTTTTATGCTTTAAACCTCCATTAGAACTCTTCTAGGGCTAGTTTGATGCATTTTCCAAGCCTTATAATTGTTTGGATGCCTTAATAGGTCGAGATATCCCTAGATCTGTTCATTTAGTAGTTGTAGAGCCCGGATCTATTGCCTTTTGATGATGCTTTGCATAACAACCCTAGATCTAGCCTTTATTATGCTTTTTGAGCCTTATTATCTTCTTGGTCGCTTATGGGCACGTAAAGATAGAATCTTTACGTGCTAATCGAGTTAAGGAAGCCCAGATCTATAAGTTTCAGACGCTGGATTCAAGCAGAATCGAGTTTAGAGTAGCTGCATGGATGTGACTCGGCGAGTCGGAAGAACGACTCGGCGAGTCAAGTCGCGAGTCCCGTTTTTCCCCTTTTTGAGTGATGTCGAGTGGAAGCCTGTGAGTAGTAGAGTGGACTCAGTGAGTTGGAGGGCAGACTCAGTAATGGAGGGACTTGACGAGTTGTTCATACAACTCGGCGAGTCTAAGGCAATCTTCTTAGCTCAAGAACAACTCGTCGAGTTGTTCATATGACTCGGCGAGTCGGATGAAGATTGTCTGAGTTCTTGGATCGAGAGGGTACTCGTCGAGTCGATGCCATACTCGACGAGTAGCCACGAGTAGGGTTGAGAAGTGAGACTAGAGACTCGGCGAGTTGGCGGCCCAACTCGGGGAGTCAGGTCAACTATAGGTTGACTTTGACCGAGAGAGTTGACTTTGACTAAGGGTAAAAGAGTCATTTTACCCCAGTGCAGTGTTTAGCATTTGATTGAGTGTGTTTATGGACTTGTAGCCGGGGAGATACCGGAGCAGCAGCAGTTAGCTTCCAGAGCCATTCACACAGCAGCCAGTTCACGAGGTGAGTTTCCCTTCAGTAGGAACGGGTCTAAGGCCACAATGTCGGCCCGTTCAGTTAGCCGTAGCTTCTGGACTTCGGTCCAATGCAGTAGCTAGTATGTTTGACGCCTCCGTGGCTCAGACGGGATTTATGTGTTTATGCTAGTTGATATGTTTATGCTATGTTCAGTTAGCTTCGGACTTCGGTCCGATGTAGGGGACAGAGGTCCCAGTCAGCTTCGGACTTCGGTCCGATGTAGGGGACGAAGGTCCCAGTCAGCTTCGGACTTCGGTCCGATGTAGGGGATAGAGGTCCCAGTCAGCTTCGGACTCCGGTCCGATGTAGGGGACGAAGGTCCCAGTCAGCTTTGGACTTCGGTCCGATGTAGGGGACAGAGGTCCCAGTCAGCTTCGGACTTCGGTCCGATGTAGGGGGCAAGGCCCCAGTTAGCCCGGACTTCGGTCCGATACAATGGGCAAGGCCCAGTATGTGCTTATATGTTATTATGTGTTATGTGGTAGTTTGGGGGAGCTCACTAAGCTTCGTGCTTACAGTTTCAGTTTTGGTTTCAGGTACTTCCGCAAGCAAAGGGAAAAGCTCGGGATGATGGCATCGCACACACCACAGCTTCAGTTTTGTCCTGGGAGTTGATTTAGTTTTCTTGATATGTTTGGATACAGTTGTGATTCAGTTTTTCTTACAGTATTCTATCATGGTTTTGAAACACACAGCATATGGTTTTATTATGTGATACTCAGTCTCATGGGTTTTGTTATAATAAAAATCGAAATTTTTGGGTGGTATTTTTGGGTTGTTTCAAGTTGGTATCAAAGCCCTGGTTTGAGGGATTCGGATACACCTCCGGGTGTATCTGAACTCAAACTAAGGGAAAGATAAAAAGATTTTCAAAAAGGAAAAAAATATATATATATTTTCGAATGAAATTTTGAAAAGCACTTAGAAAGAAAAGAATTTTTAAACAAGATAAGGGTGTGGTGCATGCGATCAGCCGAGCTCAAGTAAGTACTCCCAAATTACCAATACAAGTTTTATTATTATGATTAATTGTTCCAATTTCAGTAGAACAGCATGCTAGTATAGGACTAAGGATCTAGGAGGATGCCTTATGTGCCTGCTATGTGTGTTACAGCTTTATGAGAATTGCATGCTAGTATTGAGTAGACAACAGTAGGATAGCCTATTTAGGTTATGCCTGGTAGCGCGAGCTTAGCATTGTATGCTAGTGTAGTTCTCGTTATGAGAATAGTTTTGCCTGAGTATGTTTCCCTTATCCGAATGCTGCTTGCTTTGTGCTTTGTGGGACTCTGAGTGGTGGGAGTTAGCCATTAGGTGAATACGTCACATTACATGTGAGCAGGGTTGAATAATCTCAGAGTGCTGGGTTTGGCCCTATTGCGCAGCTCTTGTCTGAGTCCAACCGTTGTAGGGACGAGTCTTTTACTCGAAGGATTATCCGAGCCTCATTGCATGTGATGGTATTCAGGTGGTAGCTAATTAGCATTACAAGGAGGCCTTCAGCAGCTGAGGACTGGTTTGAGTGGAGTCAGAGATTTCCCTAGGGCAAGCCTAGGATGAGAGTAGCAGAGATCAGTAGTAGTAGAAGTGACTTGGTGGAGTCAAGACAGTTCTTGAGGAAAGTACGGATAGATGTGGAAGGTAGTATGGGCCCGTACTACTGAAAGCAGAGGATCCGTAGTCGAATCAAGGAAGGCTGAGACAAGACCAGGAAGCTAGTAGTAGTATCAATGATCCCTTGAGATATTTCAGTTTTCTGATGATGCTATGATGTGTTTCAGAATGGTGGTTTTGCGTCCGAGGACAGCAGCAGACAGTGGAGGTGCCGGGGAGGGATCAGGATCAGGCTCGGGGGATGAGCACATGGATGAGCAGACCAGAGAGTTTCTTTCTTTAGAGATTACTCGTATCACTTTAGAGCAGACTCCTGTGATCTTCAGTTCGATCAAGGAGGGTATCCTAGAGCTGATGGATGAGAGGTTGGGCACCTTCCGTGCCGAGGTGGCGGCCATGATGGGGTCGCGCACACTTACGTTCAGGGAGTTCAGGGCATGTGGAGCTCCAGACTATCACGGGGCACAGGACCCTATAGCGAGTACTAGATGGTTGGCGGATGTGGCCAAGGCGTTCCGCACTAGCAGGTGTCCCGAGGGGGACAAGGTCAGGTTGGCGTCCTGTCTTCTGAAGGACAGGGCACGAGATTGGTGGGAGGAGGTCGGACATACCATTGGAGATGATGCAGCATTGGATGCCATGACCTGGGCTGATTTGTCTACCAGGTTCAGGGCGGAGTTTGCACTAGTCATTGAGGTGCAGCAGTTAGCCAGAGAGTTTCAGGACCTCACCCAGACTACAGAGACTGTGGCGGAGATCACTGCCAAGTTCAGGGAGAGGGCTCTTCTTGTTCCTCAGTATGCAGCCAATGAGAAGATGAAGAAGGCCCGTTATCATGAGATGTTGCGGAACGTTGGACGACATGATTGCTAGGGCTCGAGAGAGGGAGATTGATCTCGGGATGGAGAAGAAGAGGAAACCGGAGACGGTTTCGGGTTTAGGAGGTTCGGGAAAAAAGCCCAAGGTTTCAGATCACAGATCCAGGGTTCAGCCAAGCCACAGTCGATGTGGCAGGTGTGGGAAGATGCACGATGGGGTGTGCAAGGCAGGGAGTTCCGGCTGCTTCAAGTGCGGTCGGACTGGGCATTTGAGCAAGGATTGTACGGCCCCTGCTACTGCCGTTGCAGTATCAGATCTGATTTGCTTTCAGTGCAATCAGAGGTGGCTGCACCTGCCCCTGCTACTTTGAGGATTAAAGATGGCCGGCAGGGCCGAGCCGAGGCGCCAGTGGCGAAGAGTAGGGCGTTTCAGATGACAGCAGAGGCGACGCGAGCGACTCCTAATGTGGTGGCGGGTATGTATCTTCCCTTCATCTCTTTATTATTATTGATTGATTATTGCTTATGATTGTATGTTTTATATACGGTCGTTCTCTGTGAACGGCATTTCTGCTATGGTATTATTCGATTCGGGGGCTACCCGATCATTTGTATCGCTTGCGCTTAGCAAGAGATTTAGCAGAGCTCCAGGGGAGCTGGATTGTCCACTAGAGGTTGAGATAGCAGATGACAGGACCTTGAGGGTCGCCAGATTGGATAGAGGGTGTTCTCTTCAGTTGTTCGACGAGCAGTTTTCGGTGGACCTGGTTCCTATTCCCCTGCGAGGGAATAAGGTTATTGTAGGCATGGATTGGCTAAGCCCCAATGGGGCGGTGATTGATTGTGAGCTTCAGCTAGTGAGGGTTCGCACTCCCAGTTAGGGAGAGTTAGTGATTCAGGGCGAGAGGCCACAGCGCGCACCGACCTTTTGTTCCGCCGCAAGGGCGAGGCGCTATTTTCAGCAGGGATGCGCTGGTTATGTAGCTTATGTCTTGGATACCCGGGAGAAGGGCAAGACGACAGTTGATGATGTTCCGATAGTGCGAGACTTTCCGGATGTATTCCCTGAGGATTTACCGGGAATACCTCCTGAGAGGCAGGTTGAGTTTGGGATCGACCTGATTCCTGGTGCGGCTCCGATAGCCAAGGCACCATATCGCCTAGCTCCCCCTGAGATGCAGGAGTTGTCTACGCAGCTGCAGGAGCTGCTAGACAAGGGTTTCATTCGGCCGAGCAGTTCGCCTTGGGGAGCGTCGATCCTGTTTGTGAGGAAGAAGGATGGGTCGCATCGTATGTGTATAGATTACCGGGAGTTGAATAAGGTGACGGTGAAGAATCGATACCCACTTCCGAGGATAAATGATTTGTTTGACCAGCTTCAGGGAGCGTCTTGGTTCTCCAAGATCGATCTACGCTCCGGGTATCATCAGATGCGGGTTAGGGATGAGGATGTGCAGAAGACTGCTTTCAGGACCAGGTATGGTCATTATGAGTTTGTGGTGATGCCATTTGGGCTCACCAATGCCCCAGCCGCGTTCATGGATCTCATGATTCGCGTGTGCAGGCCGATGCTGGATCGGTCAGTGATAGTATTCATAGATGATATCTTGGTATATTCCAAGATGCAGGAGCAGCACGAGGATTACCTGAGGGAGGTGCTAGAAGTTTTGAGGAGGGAGAAACTTTTCGCAAAGTTCTCCAAGTGTGAGTTCTGGTTGCACGAGGTGCAGTTCCTTGGTCGCCTCGCCAACCAGAAGGGTATTTTGGTGGATCCGGCCAAGATAGAGGCCGTGATGTAGTGGGAGGTCCCGAAGTCTCCATCTGAGATTCGGAGCTTCCTAGGGTTGGCAGGGTATTACCGGAGATTCATTCAGGATTTCTCCAAGATAGCAGTGCCGCTCACCCGACTGACCAAGAAGTCGGTGGTATTTCGTTGGGGGCCTGAGCAGCAGGCAGCGTTCGAGACCCTCAGGCAGAGATTGTGCGAGGCTCCGATCCTTACCTTGCCAGAGGGAGTAGAGGACTTCGTAGTCTACTGTGATGCCTCAATCACAGGTATGGGAGCAGTGTTGATGCAGCGAGGCCATGTGATAGCTTACGCTTCGAGGCAGTTGAAGCCTCACGAGGCTAACTATCCTACCCATGATTTAGAGCTGGGAGCGGTTGTGTTTGCCCTCAAGATTTGGAGGCATTATCTTTATGGGGTCCGTTGTACTATCTACACGGATCACAAGAGTTTGAGGTACCTTATGGATCAGCCAAGTCTGAACATGAGGCAGAGGAGGTGGTTGGATGTGCTGAAGGATTATGATTGTGAGATCCTTTACCATCCAGGGAAGCCCAACGTGGCGGCCGACGCCCTAAGCCGCAAACTGTCGGCAGCACCTATCAGAGGTTTGTGTTTGAGGATGACAGTGATTACTCCGTTGTTGGAGCGGATCAAGGAGGCTCAGGGTGAGGGCCTCAAGGAGGAGAGGCAAAAGTGTGAAAGGGTAGTGGGCCGGGTAGCTTCGTTTGATTATGACAGTCGGGGATTGCTGACACTTCATGGGAGAGTGTGGGTACTGTACTGGGGTGGGGTACGGCAGGTGTTGATGGATGAGGCTCATAAGTCTCGATTTTCTATCCACCCAGGGGTGACGAAGATGTATAGAGATCTTCGACCCGATTATTGGTGGCCCTGCATGAAGCAGGATGTCGCTTGGTATGCTGAGAGATGCTTGACCTGCAGGAAGGTCAAGGAGGAGCACCAGAGGCCTAACGGCAAGATGTAGCCGTTAGACATTCCCATGTGGAAATGGGAGGACATCACCATGGATTTTATCACCAAGCTTCCCAGGACCGCACGAGGAGTGGATTCGATATGGGTAGTAGTGGATCGGTTGACGAAGAGTGCTCATTTTATCCCGATTTAGGAGAGTATATCGGCAGAAAAGTTAGCCGATATCTATGTGCGTGAGATCGTGGAACGTCATGGAGTGCCGGTATCGGTGGTGTCAGACCGATATGTCCGTTTTACATCCAGATTCTGGAAGCGGTTTCACGACGAGATGGGTACTCGTCTTCATTTCATCACCGCTTTCCACCCTCAGACGGACGGTCAGAGCGAGAGGACGATTCAGATTCTCGAGGACATGCTCAGGGAATGTGTTCTAGACTTCGGTGGTAGTTGGGATACGTATCTTCCGTTAGCGGAATTTTCATATAACAATAGTTATCATGCGAGCATTGATCGACCTCCCTTTGAGATGCTTTACGGGAGGAAGTGTAGGACCCCGATTTGTTGGGGCGAGGTCGGTTAGCGAGTCGTTGGGAGCACAGAGGTGGTTCTCAAGACGACCGAGTTGATTCAGCAGGTCTGTAGTAGACTGCAGACTGCGCAGAGTCGGCAGAAGAGCTACGCCGATAGGAGACGTTCAGACTTGGAGTTCCGGGTGGGCGATATGGTCCTCCTGAAGGTCTCACCCTGGAAGGGTGTCATCAGGTTTCGGAAGAGGGGCAAGCTGGGCCCCAGGTTCATTGGTCCTTTCAGGGTTTTGGCCCGAGTGGGTCGGGTTGCTTATCGGTTGGACCTTCCTGTAGAGCTTAGCCAGATCCACAACATTTTCCATGCGTCTCAGTTGAGGAAGTGTTTGGTGGATGAGTCAGCAGTTGTTCCCTTAGAGGATATTCAGGTTGATATCAGCCTGAATTATATTGAGAGGCCGGTCGCGATTCTGGACCGGAAGACAAAGACCTTGAGGAACAAGGCAATTCAGTTAGTGAAGGTGCAGTGGCAGCACCGAAAGGGGTCTGAGTGGACGTGGGAGGCTGAGGAAGAAATGAGAGAGCACTACCCGGAGTTATTTGCAGATTCAGCCGTAGCAGACTTCGAGGACGAAGTCTGAGACAAGTGGGGGAGAATTGTAACGCCCAATCTCTGGTATGTTGTTCCTGTGGCATTTATTTAAAAGTTTCATTGAGGGACTCGGCGATTCTATGGCCTGACTCGTCGAGTAAGGTCGAGTTTTGTGCACGTGTTAGTCGGCGACTCGGCGAGTCCATATTCGGGACTCGGCGAGTCTGCCTGCCTAGAAGAAACCCTAAATCCCTGGGTTGCTCACTATTTAAGCAATGCTATGTGCCCCAAACTCGCCTCCTTCACCCTCAGAGAGCTGTGAGAAAACCCTAATCCATCCATTATTGTTTTAAGTGCTTTTGTGTGTGGATTTTGAAGGCTTGAAGAAGAAGAAGAAGAAGAAAGGAGCAAAGAGAAGAGGTGTAGAGCAAAGATCCAAGGGCAAAAGCAGAGTTCATTGAGGTATTTCTTGGATTCCTTCTGTTTTATGCTTTAAACCTCCATTAGAACTCTTCTAGGGCTAGTTTGATGCATTTTCCAAGCCTTATAGTTGTTTGGATGCCTTAATAGGTTGAGATATCCCTAGATCTGTTCATTTAGTAGTTGTAGAGCCCGGATCTATTGCCTTTTGATGATACTTTCCATAAGAACCCTAGATCTAGCCTTTATTATGCTTTTTGAGCCTTATTATCTTCTTGGTTGCTTATGGGCACGTAAAGATAGAATCTTTACGTGCTAATCGAGTTAAGGAAGCCCATATCTATAAGTTTCAGACGCTGGATTCAAGCAGAATCGAGTTTAGAGTAGCTGTATGGATGTGACTCGGCGAGTCGGAAGAACGACTCGGCGAGTCAAGTCGCGAGTCCCATTTTTCCCCTTTTTGAGTGATGTCGAGTGGAAGCCTGTGAGTAGTAGAGTGGACTCAGTGAGTTGGAGGGCAGACTCAGTAATGGAGGGACTCGACGAGTTGTTCATACAACTCGGCGAGTCCAAGGCAATCTTCTTAGCTCAAGAACAACTCGTCGAGTTGTTCATATGACTCGGCGAGTCGGATGAAGATTGTCTGAGTTCTTGGATCGAGAGGGTACTCGTCGAGTCGATGCCATACTCGACAAGTAGCCACGAGTAGGGTTGAGAAGTGAGACTAGAGACTCGGCGAGTTGGCGGCCAAACTCGGTGAGTCAGGTCAACTGTAGGTTGACTTTGACCGAGAGAGTTGACTTTGACTAAGGGTAAAAGAGTCATTTTACCCCAGTGCAGTGTTTAGCATTTCATTGAGTGTGTTTATGGACTTGTAGCCGGGGAGATACCGGAGCAGCAGCAGTTAGCTTCCAGAGCCATTCACACAGCAGCCAGTTCACAAGGTGAGTTTCCCTTCAGTAGGAACGGGTCTAAGGCCACAATGTTGGCCCGTTCAGTTAGCCGTAGTTTCTGGACTTCGGTCCAATGCAGTAGCTAGTATGTTTGACGCCTCCGTGGCTCAGACGGGATTTATGTGTTTATGCTAGTTGATATGTTTATGCTATGTTCAGTTAGCTTCGGACTTCGGTTCGATGTAGGGGACAGAGGTCCCAGTCAGCTTCGAACTTCGGTCCGATGTAGGGGACGAAGGTCCCAGTCAGCTTCGGACTTCGGTCCGATGTAGGGGACAGAGGTCCCAGTCAGCTTTGTACTCCGGTCTGATGTAGGGGACGAAGGCCCCAGTCAGCTTCGGACTTCGGTCCGATGTAGGGGACAGAGGTCCCAATCAGCGTCGGACTTGGTCCGATGTAGGGGGCAAGGCCCCAGTTAGCCCGGACTTCGGTCCGTTGCAGTGGGCAAGGCCCAGTATGTGCTTATATGTTATTATGTGGTATGTGGTAGTTTGGGGGAGCTCACTAAGCTTCGTGCTTACAGTTTCAGTTTTGGTTTCAGGTACTTCCGCAAGCAAAGGGAAGAGCTCGGGATGATGGCATCGCACACACCACAGCTTCAGTTTTGTCCTGGGAGTTGATTTAGTTTTCTTGATATGTTTGGATACAGTTGTGATTCAGTTTTTCTTACAGTATTCTATCATGGTTTTGAAACACACAGCATATGGTTTTATTATGTGATACTCAGTCTCATGGGTTTTGTTATAATAAAAATCGAAATTTTTGGGTGGTATTTTTGGGTTGTTTCAGTGTGTCACTTTGGGCCGATGCGGTTATAGTAAGAAGGAAACCATGGAGACGGTTGAGATGATGCAACGGATGACCCTGGAGGTTCAACTTTTGGGTCGAGATTAGGCCTGGTACTCAGTGTCAAAAAGGGTTATGATTTATGAAACTGAGGCTTATGATTTTACATGTCTGAGGACTTTTAAGCGAGCATGAATTTATTGTGTCGGAGGACAGGATTTTGGAAGTTTATTGTTCGGAGGGACTCTGATAATAGTGAAGTGGATGAGCCCTAGTGGGATATGAACCCTTTCGTTCCTTGGGGCGTGATTCAGACTGTTTTGGTACATTGGTATGAGTGATTGATAGCCGATTTTTGGATTTTGTCTTGTAAGAATCAGAGGAGCAGTAAGTTATCAGGGTTTGATGTTCGAGGAGCGAACATCATGGTGTTAGCGTGAGTGGGCGGTCTGGTAGCGGACCAGGCCACTAGAGTTTCCCGATTCAGGGAAGGTCAAAAATGGGTATTATAGCGCTAGAGGGGCCGATCCTGTTCCAAATTTAGAGTTCTTGGTTGGATCCAGGTATTCATGGAGAAAGATATCGTTTTGGTGTGAGAACTTCTCAATGGTGCTTTTCGAGTGTTTGGTTTTGATCTATGTGGTTTGAGGAGCGATTTCGAGGGCGAAATCTATTTCAAGTGGGGGAGATTTGTAACATCCAGATTCCCAGGCATTTTATGTTATTCATTTATTTTGAGTTAGAGAGAAGGACTCGATGAGTCAATGCCTAGACTCGTCGAGTAGGGTCACGATTTGCTGTCTGGATTAATGAATGGACTCGACAAGTCGGCAGGCTGACTCGACGAGTCCATGCTGGCGGCAGAAACCCTAAATCTTTGGGCCTGTGCCCTATTTAAGGATCATTATAGCCCTCATTTTCGGCTACCAGTCCAGAGAGAGAAACCCTAGAGATCTTAGATGAGTTGTGTAAGAGAGATAGAGCCTTTTTGATCCTTGTTAGTGTGATTTTTCAAAGAAGAAGGTGTTTCCAGCAAGAGGAGGTCAAGGGGATTGCTATTCTGTGGGTTTCCAGCTTGGATCTACAACTTTGAGGTAGTAAATCGACCCCTTCTTCTGTTTATTATGAGAACCTTGAATTTAAGGTTTTCTATACCCTTTTATTGGCTTGAAATGATGATTATATTGTTCCTTTGAGTGTTAGACTCTGGATCTAGACCTTTAGAGGTCCAGAGAGCCTTATCCTTCCTGCTTTATGTTGTTCCATGGGGGAAATGAAATTAGGTTGTCATTTTAGAAAAGATCTCACCAAAAGGAGACATATGTGTGTTTCATGGATGTAAAGGTCGGACCTTTACGTGATTATTGTGTATGGGAAGGGTAGATCTATAGGTTAGAGAAGCAGATCTGACCTCAGAAGGTCATTTTGAGTGTTGCCATGGAAGCAACTCGCCGAGTTCATAAGTGGGCTTAACGAGTCGAGTCGGGGTTGCCCCGCGATTCATGACAAGAGTAACGCGTCGAGTGAAGGGATAACTTGACGTGCCAAGGGAGACTAGAAGGGTTCAGAGGATCCGCATGGACTCGCCGAGTCACCCATGTGCATTCTACGAGTCGGGTCAAAGTTTGACCGTTGACTTCAGTTGACCTTAGAGTTTTGGCCAAGCTAATTCAAGAGACTTCAGGTAGGGGTAGAATGACCTTCTACCCAACCTTTAGATATGAGACTATGAGAGGGTATTGATCAGGAATGTTATTCGGTTGATAGGAGGAGGCTAGGTCGGGACGTCGAGCACGAGGGTTTATCCGACTTCATTCGAGATGAGTCTTCTCACTATACTTTACCAAGAGTGGTAATTAGAGTTATGTGACAAAGTATGTTGTATGCTATTATATGATGGGATATCTATGTGATTATGTGCTATGTGTGATTTAGAGTTTACAGAGTTAAGACCGGAAGGTCCACAGAGTTAGGGCCAGAGGGTCCACAGAGTTATGGGATTGGAGAGTCCCATTAAGACCCTTTGACCATAGGGTCATACAGAGTTATAGCCTCGAGTGGCTAATATGTGTTGTATGTGGTATTTTGGGGAACTCACTAAGCATTTATGCTTACAGTTGTTGTGTTATGTGTTTCAGGTACTAGCGAGCATCGCGGGAAAGCGCTGTCATGATCTGTACACACTGATGAAGATTTATGTAATTGAGATTCTGGGGTTGTTTAAGAGATAATATGTGAGACAATGAATCTTGTTATGAATGAAATTATGTTTTTAAAATGAAAAATTCTTTGAAAATTTCGTTGTTACAGCTGATGTCTTGACAAAAGAAGTGGAATATAAGGATAGACTTTTCACTCTACATGGTTGTTAGTGATGCTCATTTATTGAAGGGTTCTAAGAATTTCGTTAAACTACAAGTTGGAGGACCAAATCTAAAATTCGATATGTAGTAATAGTTGGGTTGTTGCAAATATGGGATATAGTTGGACAGTTTCAAAGCCTTGGAGTTTCTTTTTTATTGCGGTGCCGGAAAAGCGTCGAGTAATGATGATATCATCACCTGGTTGGACACTCAACCGCCTTCCTCTGTGGTGTTTCTCTGTTTTTGGAGCATGGGAAGTTTTGACGAGGTTCAGTTAAAGGAGATAGCAAACGGCTTTGAGCGAAGTGGCCACCGTTTCCTGTGGTCGCTACGTCGACCTCCGTCAGATCAAACAACAACAACACCTAGTGATTACGAGGATCCAGGAACGGTATTGCCGGAAGGATTCTTGGAGCGGACTGTCGGAATCGGAAAAGTAACGGGGTGGGTCCCTTAGGTGGCTGTGTTGGGTCATGGTGCAGTTGGAGGATTTGTTCTTATTGCGGGTGGAACTCGTTGTTTGGTGTACCATCGGCTACATGGCCAATCTACGCGGAGCAGCAACTTAATGCATTTGAAATGGTGGTGGAGCTTAGGTTGGCAGTGGAGATTAAGATGGATTATAAGAAGGATTTTGTTAATCAGAAGGCTGATAAAGTGGTAGTCACGACGAAGGAGATTGAAAGTGGGATAAGACGATTGATGGAGGATTACAATTTGAGGAAAAAGATGAAAGAAATAAGGGAGAAGAGCATAGCGAAGGTGGCGGAGGGAGGTTCATCGTATGCGTCTGTAGGGCGTCTAATTAAGGACTTTAAACGAAACCTGTTATGAGTTCTCTTTGTATACTTAGTTAATCACATATGCAATGAGTAGGGTTCATTATGTAACTGATATATTAAATAAACAAATTAATTAATTAATAAGAAAAGAAATATACATTACCTTTAAAACTAGTACAAAGAAATATACAGTACCTTTAAAACTACTCGCATTTAAAACTAAAGCCCGTAAAAAGCGATGTTTGAGCTGATTCCGTATAGCCATGTACACCTCAAAGGTTATATGAATTGTTTAGTTGTAACTTGTGTGCTTGTATTGTACCAAAGTTTGTGGAAAGGGAGATATGAGTTTGCAAATGTTTAGAGTGGAAGACTTAGAAGTGAAAAGAGAAAATAGTTGGCGCATGTTACCATGTGGATCGAAAGGGCGGGAGGGATGAACTCTTTCAGCCGTTTAGATCTTCAGTTCATTTTCAAAGTATTGATGTAAGAAGGTGACCTACATATATGTGGTGTCTAACTTCATTGGTTATCCAACATCAAAGAGCAAAAACAAAATTTAGTGTATTTCCTTTTCTCCTATTCTTTATATTGCGTAAGTAATGACAATTTTAATTTAAAGAATGATGTATATTGATATCAAAAACAAAACTGCTTTAATTTGAGCATTACAAAATATCTTTATGAAAACCCCAAAGCAGTACAAAATAACCTTTTAAAAACCTTGAACTAGAGAACAATTTGAAAGTTCAATTAGTTGCAAAAGGTGTCATAGTTTGTTTTATTTTCTTTAGAGTAAATTACATAAATGGTGATTATTGTGGTTTTGTGAAATAAACAACTTTGTCTAAAGTTTTTTCTTCCATTAAATCTTGGTTTCTATGGTTTTATCAAAACTTCAACAACTGACAATTTTATGATGTATTTTTTTTCTTATTATCTTTTTTTTTTAAGTAATTTTATATTTTTTATCCACTAATATATTAATTTTAATGATTTAATAATTATAAGAATCCAAATTTAAGACATGAACACGTGTGAATAGAAAATAAAAATCAATACTACAACCATCATAACTATGCATTTCAGCTAAGACCTTAAACCCTACCTAGTAATGTGTTTATACAGCCATGAGAGGGAGTGATAATTTGTTGTCACATCCTCACCCGACGACGAAAACATTGGGGGTGTGCGGCAGGAATAAAGTATCACAGTCCAAAGCATACATTGGACAACATATAGAAATAACATAAAATGTTACATTATATGACATTATCAAATATATCTTACATCATTATAAATATCGTTGCAAATACTGAACGATAAAAACATTTGTGATAAAACATTGTCAACATCAAAATTACAAAACAACAAAATTACAAAACAAGGGATACATAATATCTTGGGGCGAAACTACAACTCGTTAGGCTGGCATGAGGAGCCACACTTGTATGTGTATAGAAACAAAAGTATGTTTTTCTCTCTTAAATATTACAAATTAAAATAAAAGTAAAAATTACCAACATATTATTTTTCCAGACAAATGATGAAACCAAGAATTCAAGATTGATTGTTAAATTTAGTTCAAAGTATATCATATTTGAATCGCTTTTTTATAAGATCCTAATGATTGTATTACTATTTATTTTTTGAAAAAGTATATAACATTTTTTGCGGAGACTAATAAGTATATCATAGAAGTAGGTTCATACGAAAACATAAATATTTTGTTAAAACGCGAAAACAGATTCTATCTTATAAAAATCAAACACATGTACCATAAAAAAATATTTATTAGCAATAAATTAAAGATAAGTTTACATTAGATGATATTATGGTAATATAGATTTAAAAACGGTTTTAATAATTTTTTTTTCACGTCCTTAATTATTTTTAAATTTATGTTTTCATAATAAAAATGTTAAAAATTATACTCTGTTAATATGAAATAATTTTTCATCTATCATCGATTATCATCATGTATTTTAAAGTTTAGATGAATTATTTTTCAAAATATAATGTTGAGGTGACACAATATCATAGGTTTTTCTTGTTATCGTGTTTTCACAAATTATTTGCATTTTCCCATGAACCTTCCCCGTAAATCATATATCTAAAGTATTTCTGATTTTTGATATATTTATTTTGAGATGAATAGTCAACTAAAACATATTTTCATTATTTAAACTGTTTTTAGGAGGATATATGCTACGTTTTAAATAAAAAAACATTTTTCATACTAATAATATGGTACATTTTGGACGTGATCATTTTTCATACTACTAATATGGTACATTTTGGACGTGATGTTCTATGTTTTCACGATTTGATAGAAATTTTGCTTATCCACTCCTTTTAAAAGTCAGCTAAGGATGCAAATAAGGACTTATAAAGCGCCTTTAAAATCCCCCGAACGGCACGTCATAGATACAACGTCAAACAAATCATTTGAGAACAACAAGAAATGGTGAACTCAACTTCGGAGCTCGTCTTCATCCCTGCACCATGGGTTGGTCACATTATGTCCACCATCGAGATCGCAAAACTGCTCGTGAATCGCGACAACCACCTCTCCATTACTGTCCTACTCATTAACCCACCGCCAACCTTCGGCTGGAGCTTCGCCGTCACCACCTACATCCAATCATTAGCAAAGACCAAAATAGATCGCATAACCTTCATCAACCTCCCTCAAGACAAAAACTCATCAGTCTCAAAAGTTCCCATGGCTACCTTGACTGATTGTATCAACAACCACTGCAAATACGTAAGAAAAATTGTCGCCCACAAGATGAGTCAACCAGTTCCGGGGTTGGGCAAGGTAGTCGCGTTCGTCGTCGACATGTTCTGCACTGGGATGATAGATGTGGCAAACGAGTTTAATATTCCGACATATGTGTTCTTCACTTCTAATGCTGCTTTTCTTGGATTTAAGTTGTACATCCAGACACTCTCTGATGACAAGAATCAGGACGTTGTCGAGTTAAGCAACTCAGATTCCAAGATTCCCGTTCCGTGTTTTATCAAACCAGTGCCCACAAAGGTTTTTCCGGCCACATGCCACACTCAAGAAGGGCTGGAGTTTGTTTTGCGGTCTGCCCGGAAACTGAGAGATGCGAAAGCCATCATTGTCAATACATTCTTGGAATTGGAAACACACGCTATCGATTCATTATCGAAAGAGAAAACGGTTCCGATGGTGTATCCGGTGGGTCCTATACTCAACCTAGAAGCCGGTGCCGGAAAAGCGTCAAGTAATGATGATATAATCACCTGGTTGGACACCCAACCGCCTTCCTCCGTGGTGTTCCTCTGTTTTGGGAGCATGGGAAGTTTTGACGAGGTTCAGTTAAAGGAGATAGCAAACGGCTTAGAGCGAAGTGGCCACCGTTTCCTGTGGTCGCTACGTCGACCTCCTTCGGATCAAACAACAACAGCCCCGAGTGATTACGAAGACCCCGGAACGGTATTGCCGGAAGGATTCTTAGAGCGGACTGCCGGAATCGGAAAAGTAACAGGGTGGGTCCCTCAGGTGGCTGTGTTGGGTCATGATGCAGTTGGAGGATTTGTGTCTCACTGCGGGTGGAACTCGTTGTTAGAGAGCTTATGGTTTGGTGTACCATCGGCGGCATGGCCAATCTACGCGGAGCAGCAACTTAATGCGTTTGAAATGGTGGTGGAGCTTGGGTTGGCGGTGGAGATTAAGATGGATTATAAGAAGGATTTTGTTAATCAGAAGGCTAATAAAGTGGTAGTCACGACGGAGGAGATTGAAAGTGGCATAAGACGATTGATGGAGGATTACAAGTTGAGGAAAAAGATGAAAGAAATAAGGGAGAAGAGCATAGCGACGGTGGCGGAGGGAGGTTCATCGTATGCTTCTGTAGGGCGTCTAATTAAGGACCTTAAACTAAACCTGTTATGATTTCTCTTTCAACTGTTGTGTACTTAGTTAATCACATATGCAATGACTAGGGTTCATTATGTAACTGATATATTAAATAAACAAATTAATTAATTAATAAGAAAAGAAATATAAAGTACCTTTAAAACTAGTACCATTTAAAACTAAAGCCAGTAAAAAGCGATGTACCTCAAATGTTATGAATTGTTTAGTTGTAACTTGTGTGCTTGTATTGTACCGAAGTTTGTGGAAAGGGAGATATGAGTTTCCAAGTGTTTAGAGTGGAAGACTTAGAAGTGAATGGAGAAAATAGTTGGCGCATGTATACCATGTGGATCGAAAGGGCGGGAGGGATGAACTCTTTCAGCCGTTGAGATCTTAAGTTCATTTTCAAAGTACTGATGTAAGAAGGTGAGTTGCATATATGTGGTGTCTAACTTCATTGGTTATCCAACATCAAAGAGCAAAAACAAAATTTAGTGTATTTCCTTTTCTCCTATTCTTTAGATTGTGTAACTAATAATAATTTTTATGGAATGATGTATATTGATATCAAAAACAAAACTGCTTTAATTTGAGCAGTACAAAATATCTTTATGAAAACCCCAAAGCAGTACAAAATAACCTTTTAAAAACCTTGAACTAGAGAACAATTTGAAAGTTCAATTAGTTGCAAAAGGTGTCTTAGTTTGTTTTATTTTCTTTAGAGTAAATTACATTAATGGTGATTGTGGTTTTGTGAAATAAACGACTTTGTCTAATGTTTTTTCTTCCATTAAATCTTGGTTTCTATGGTTTCATCAAAACTTTAACAAATGTATTTTTTTTCTTATTATCTTTTTTTTTTAAAAGCAATTTTATATTTTTTATCCACTAATATATTAATTTTAATGATTTAATAATTATAATAATCCAAATTAAGGCATGAACACGTGGGAATAGAAAATAGAAATCAATACTACAACCACCATAACTATGCATTTCGGCTAAGACGTTAAACCCTACCTAGTAATGTGTTTATACAACCATGAGAGGGAGTGATAATTTGTTGTCACATCCTCACCCGACGACGAAAACATTGGGAGTGTGCGACATAAATAAAGTATCATAGTCCAAAGCATACATTGGACAACATATAGAAATAACATAAAAGGTTACATTATATGGCATTATCAAATACATCTTACATCATTATAAACGTCGTTGCAAATACTGAACGATAAAAACATCTGTGATAAAACATTATCAACATCAAAATTACAAAACAATGGATCCATAATATCCTGGGGCGAAACTACAACTCTTTAGTTGTCTGAGAATAAATGTTTTAAATATACGTCAACAAAATATTGTTGGCGAGTTACACAAGTTTTGTCTAGGTGTACTTTTATGACCAATAGAGTATTTTATATAAAAAGGATGAATATCGAGTTATATAAAATAAAAATATTTTTTCCAACCTGAAAGTATAAAAATATGACTTATTTTCACACTTGCAATTCCATGCAAGTAAAAATATTGTTTTTATAAATAACTCAGTCTATAAACAGTGAAAAGTCGTGTTGAATGGTTTATTAAGTAATATTCAGCTTAATTCATTAACCGACATTTATCTATTTGAACAAAACATTCTTACTACGTACATTTTTATCGCAAACGTCGTATAAGTGTACAAACCACATATAAATCATATTTCAATTCTATATGTGCAAAAAAAAAAACTCTGACGTCTATAATAAGCCTATAACTGAATTATGGACGGGCCAACCTTTGCACCAACATTATAATGTAACACCGTAAATTTCAAAACAATTTTTCGCATTTTATAACAACACAATTAATTAAATATTCGTAAAAACACCCATGTTTGAAATTCAATCCATGTCATACAAAAATCCCAAGATCTCATAATATAAAATCCCGTGCGTGTGTACTGATCAAGTCGGCGCCTTCCCACGGTCATCACTAGTACCTGAAACAAATAACACCAAACACTGTAAGCACAAAACTTAGTGAGTTCCCCAAAATACCACATATAACACATATTAGCCACTCGAGGCTATAACTCTGTGGGTCCGTGCACCCAAACTCTACAAACCCTCAGGTTCTAACTCTGTAAACATGCAAAGCATAAATCACATAGAATAATGCAATGCAACACATAACACATATATAGCATCCAACACTGTATCACATAACTCTAGCTACCTACTCAAGGTAGAGTATAGTGAGAAGACTCACCTCGTGTATCTCGAGAACTCGCAAATCCCTGAAATCACTCGTGCTCGATCCCCCGAGCTATAATCCTCCTATAATACAATATATCTCTAATTAGCACTTTTACAACTAAGGTTGACTAACCCTATCAAGTCAACACTGGTCAACTCTGGTCAACGGTCAACTTTGACTGGACTCGGCGAGTGCACCAAAGCGACTCGGCGAGTCTATACGCGTTCACTGACTCCCTCGGATCCTCTCTTGACACGTCGAGTACTTCCCTAACTCGACGAGTTCCACTTGGCATGAATCATGGGGCAACCACGACTTAACTCGCCGAGTCTCAAGAACAACTCGGCGAGTTTCGGCTTGACTCAGCCCCAAATTCACTCTCCCTGACTCACTGGGTCATCCCCTAACCCGGCGAGTCCACTCGCTGAACACTTTACGTGAAACCCCAACCCTACTCGCCGAGTCTCAAGAACAACTCGGCAAGTTCATGCCATGCACAAACTCTATTGACCCTCTGAGGTCAGATCTGCTTTCCCAAACCCTAGATCTGGCCTTCCAAGCATGAATGTCACGTAAAGTTCAAAACTTGATGCTTGTACAACCCCCACAAGGCATCAAAAGGAGATTTGGTCCCAAAAGTGACCACCTAGGTCCAATAACTCCATAATAACTCAAAAAGCTCCAAGGGTTAAGGTCTCTGGACCTCTTTGAGTCCAGATCCAAGGCACAAACTCGAAGAGGGACCATTTTCTTCACATAATCACTCTCAAAAGGGGGTTATAAAACCCTAACTCTAAAGATCAACCCTAAAACTGAAGGAGATTCGAACCATTACCTCAAAATGAAGCCTCTGGACTCTAGATCTGCTGGAATCTCACCTCCTCCTTGCTCTTGCCACCTTCTTCTTGCTAAACAAGGAATACAAAGGCTCAAAAGTGACTTCCTCTCTCCCAAAACGAATTAGCTCTCTTAAGGTTCTCTCAAGGGACTGGTAGCCGCAATGGGAGGCTATAAGTGCCCTTAAATAGGCTCCAAACCCGGGGAATTAGGGTTTCATTAAACAGCGTGGACTCGCCGAGTCCACTCCTTGGACTCGCCGAGTGCAGACGCGAATTCGCGTCCAAACCGCGATCCTACTCGACGAGTTTGAGCTCCAACTCGCCGAGTCTCCTCACAAAATACCAAAATATAGAAATGAATAATACCTGGGAATCCGGGCTGTTACAATTCTCCCCCACTAGAACTAGACTTCGCCCCCGAAGTCTCGCTCCGCAAATAATTCCGGGTGCTGGCGCATGTCACGCTCCGGCTCCCAAGTCATCTCGGACCCCTTCCGATGCTGCCACTGAACCAAGACCAAGGGTACCTCCTTATTCCTCAGAACCTTGATTTTCCCATCTCTGATTGCCACTGGTCTCTCAGCATAATTCAGGCTCGCATCCACCTGAATATCCTTTAATGGAACCACTGCCGATTCATCGGCTATACACTTCTGCAATTGCGACACATGGAAAGTGTCGTCAATCTGCCCCAACTCTGCTGGCAACTCCAAACGATAGGCTACTCTGCTTATCCTCGCAACCACCCGAAATGGACCAATATATCGGGGCCCCAACTTGCCCCTCTTCCTGAATCGGATCACTCCTTTCCAAGGAGAGACCTTCAGGAGCACAAAGTCGCCAACCTGAAACTCAAGCTCGGACCGGCGTCTGTCCGCATAACTCTTCTGACGACTCTGAGCGGTCAACAACCTCTGTCTGACCTACTGGATCTGCTCTGTCGTTTGAAGTACTTTCTCAGTACATCCCATAACACGCTATCCGACTTCTCCCCAGCAAATGGGGGTCCGACACCTCCTCCGATACAACAGCTCAAAGGGCGGCATACCAATGCTCGAATGATGGCTGTTGTTGTAAGAAAAGTCTGCCAAGGGCAAGTACGTATCCCAACTCCCCCCGAAATCCAACACACATGCCCAGAGCATGTGCTCGAGCGTCTGAATCTTCCGTTCACTGTGTCCATCTGTCTGAGGGTGATATGCGGTACTAAAATGCAGCCTAGTACCTAGCTCCTCATGAAACTTCTTCCAGAATCTGGAAGTGAAACGTACATCTCGGTCTGAGACAATCGAGATCGGCATCCCATGCCGAGATACCACTTCCCTCACGTATATCTCTGCTAACTTCTCTACGGAGGAGCTCTCACTAATAGCAAGGAGGTGGGCGCTCTTCGTCAACCTGTCCACAATCACCCAAATTGCATCGACTCCCCTCGCAGTCCTCGGCAATTTGGTGATAAAATCCATAGTAATTTGTTCCCACTTCTATTTGGGAACCTCCAACGGTTGCAACTTACCATGCGGCCTCTGGTGCTCGGCTTTAACCCTACGGCAGGTTAAGCACCTCTCAACAAACCACGCAACATCCCTCTTCATACAGGGCCACCAATACTCCCTCCTCAGATCCAAATACATCTTAGTGGCCCTAGGATGGATCGAGAATTTCAACCGATGAGCCTCTTCCATCAAAATGGTACGCGTCCCTCCCACAAACGGTACCCAAATCCGCCCCTGAAATGTCATAAGCCCCCGACCATCGGTAACGAACTCTGATACCAACCCTACCACTCGCTCCCTCTTCTGGTTCTCTGATCTCACGGCCTCAGCCTATGCTCCACGAATGGTGTCGAACACCGAAGCCATCACGGTCAAATGCAAACATACACCTCGCAACGAGGCGCTCTCCGCACTGCGACTTAGGGCGTCGGCTACCACATTAGCCTTTCCCGGATGGTACAGGATCTCACAATCATAATCCTTAACCACATCCAACCACCTCCTATGTCGCATATTTTGGTTGGGCTGATCCATCAAATATTTCAGGCTCTTATGGTCTGTGTATATCGTACACCGAACCCCATACAAATAGTGACGCCAAATCTTGAGGTTGAACACCACAGCCCCCAACTCTAGGTCATGGGTGGGATACCTTGTCTCATGTGGCTTCAGTTGCCTCGATGCGTGTGCTCTCACATGCCCTCTCTGCATCAGCACCGCTCCCAACCCCAAGATCGATGCATCACAGTATACCACAAAGTCCTCCATTCCCTCCGGGAGGGCTAACACTGGGGCCTCGCATAACCTTTGGAGAAGCGTCTCAAAGGAGGCATGCTGCTCGGGGCCCCATGAAAAGGTGACACCCTTCCAGGTCAATCTGGTGAGTGGCACTGCGATCTTAGAGAAATCCTTGATAAATCTCCGATAATAACCGGCCAACTCTAGAAAACTCCTGATCTCGGAGGGTGACCTCGGCACCTCCCAACTCATCACCGCCTCAACTTTTGCCGGGTCGACCAATATCCCTTTCTGGTTAACGAGATGCCCTAGGAACTGGACCTCTCGCAACCAGAAATCACACTTGGAGAATTTGGCATAAAGCCTCTACGATCTCAGAACTCCGAGGATCTCCCTCAAATGCTCCTTATGCTGCTCTCTAGATCTCGAATATACCAAAATGTCGTCAATGAATACAATCACTGACCGATCAAACATCTGCCTGCACACCCGATTCATGAGATCCATGAACACTGTCGGGGCATTGGTGAGCCCGAAAGGCATCACCACAAACTCATAATGCCCATAACGCGTCCTAAACGCTGTCTTCTGGATGTCCTCATCTGACACCCTCACCTGATGGTATCTAGACCTCAAATCGATCTTGGATAACCAAGATGCTCCCTGCAACTGATCAAACAAATCGTCGATCCTTGGCAACGGGTAACGGTTCTTGACCGTCAGCTTGGTCAACTCCCTATAATCAATGCACATCCGGTGTGAACCATCTTTCTTTTTGAAAAAAAGGATAGGCACTCCCCACGGCGAGCTGCTTGGCTGAATAAATCCCTTTCCCAACAGCTCCTGAAGCTGTGAGGACAACTCTTGCATCTCTGGAGGTGCACGGCGATAAGGCACCTTGGCAATAGGCGCGCCCCCCAGAACTAAATCGATACCGAACTCCACTTGCCTCACGAGAGGCACACCCGACAACTCCTCTGGAAAGACATCCGGGAACTCACGTACTATCGGAACCTCCTCCACTGACCTCGGCCTCTCGGAATCAACTCGCGTATCCATCACGTACGCCATAAAACCCTTACAGCCCTGCTGTAGACACTGCCTCACCCTAGCGGCCGAACAAAACGCTGTTCCAGAACGTGTACCCTCGCCGTACACCGTAAAAACTCCCCCACTAGGGTCTCGTATGGTCACCAGCTGTCGCTCGCAATCGATAACCATACCGAACCTGCTCAACCAGTCCATGCCCACAATGACACAGACATCACCCATCGCAATAGGAATCAAATCGATCTGGAATTCAACACCAAAAATCTCGAATACGCACCCGCGGATCACCTCCGTGGCATATATCACCCTCTCGTTAGCTATGGAAACTCTTAGAGGCCGACTCAGTGCCTCGTGACTAACACTGATATGCTGACTAAAAGCCAAAGATACAAAAGACCGACTCGCACCCGAGTCAAATAACACCAAGGCAGGTACACAATTCACAAGAAAAGTACCTACGCATAACATAATATAAGCATAATATCTCAACATCAAAATAAATACACGAAAGAATACATACCGGCCATGACATCGGGTGCTGCACGGACCTCCTCCGCAGTCAACTGAAAAGGCTCTCCCTCGGGCCCTCGGCGCCTCGGCCTTCACTGGCCGACTCTCGGTAGCTCTGATGGCGGCAGGGGCGGATCCCTGAGGTGCTCCTTGAGCTGATCCCCGCAACTGCAGACACTCTGCCTTCCGGTGTCCGGTCTGGTTGCAGTGAAAACACACTGCAAACCCCTTGGGGAAGTCCTTGGCCATATGCCCCTCCTTACCACACTTGTAGCAAGATCCAGCTCTACAAACTCCATCATGACCCTTGCCGTAGTTTCCACAAGTGCGGCCCTTCTGGCTCCCAGATTTGGGATCAGCGGGCTTGGCCCGCTTGGCTGCCGGCTGGGACTGTGCCGGTCGCCGATCCCTCCCCTGAGACACAACCTCCTCTCTAGCCTGAGTCTCTAGCTCGATCTCCCTCTTCCGGGCATTTGCCTGAAGCTCGGCAAATGTCCGGTACGAGGAGTTTGCCACGAACTCCCGAATGTCTTGCCTCAAGATACTCAAATACCGGCTCATACGTGCCTGCTCAGTGGACACGTGCTCAGGGCAGAACATCCCCCTCTCGTGGAACATCCTGGTAATCATCGTCACAGACTCAGTACCCTGCTTGAGGGTCAGAAACTCCTGGGCCAAACGCTCCCTCTCCACCTGGGGAACGTACTCATCTCGGAACATGGCAATGAACCTCTCCCAGGTCACTGCCGCAAGCTCATCAGGCGAAAAGTGAGTTGTCACAAACTTCCACCAGTCCTTCGCTCCCAAGCGAAGCTGGTTCAGCGCAAATCGAACTATCAAATGCTCAGGAGATGAGCAAGTAAAGAAACACCCCTCTATGTCTGAAATCCACCTCATAGCCGCCACCGGGTCCTGGGTCCCATCAAACTCTGGTGGTTTTGTGTTGCTGAACTCTTGGAACAGCAACGCATCACCACCCTGCGGCCTCGCAGCAGCAACATCTGCAATGGCCGCCGCAACAGCAGCCTCAGAAAGAGCAGCATAACGCTCGTCGAAAGTCTCAATCAGCGTGGTCTTAATAGACCCGAACATCTCTGGTATCTCTGCCCTGATGGCCACAGCCACCTCCTCGTGGATGATCTGACGGATCTCCTCATCACTAGCCCCACTGCTCTCTGGCATATGACGCGTCCTCACCATGATCTACCTCTGAAATACAACATACGACAAATTAGAATCCATTCGAGCATACTCACACTCGACAACTCTTCCCTCCTTGATCCTTGGCATTCCGA
Organism: Lactuca sativa; assembly: GCF_002870075.4. Taxonomy (NCBI): domain Eukaryota; kingdom Viridiplantae; phylum Streptophyta; class Magnoliopsida; order Asterales; family Asteraceae; genus Lactuca; species Lactuca sativa. The sequence continues at coordinate 260,495,251 of NC_056625.2, read as the reverse complement.
AGGTTCTTACTTGAACTGTACACCGCCCCGGTGCTTTCAGTAGTACGGGCCCAATACTACTGTCCGCACCGTTTCAGTATACACTCCAAATCCTCCTCTTCGGATCCCAAGTTCCAAGTACTCTATCACTCTCTAACAGATCTCTCATAAGCTCGTCGCTGCTATCTATTCACTCTCAAGCATCTCATAACAGCTCACCTCTCCCTAGGCTAAGGCATCACAAATCAGGGCACTCTAGTCCTAATAGAACTACCTAGCCCACTCTAGCAAGAGAATACATCATATCAATCTCATAAACATATAATATAAGGGTATTTTGGGAAATCACTGTTCGGGCGCTGACTGATCGTACACACGTTTCTGCTCTGAGTTTCTCTAAAAATCTTTTACTTCTTTTAGAAAATTTGGTTCTATTTTGAAAATATTTTCCAAATCCTTAGTTTGAGTTCAAATACTCCCGAAGGTGTACCTGAATCCCTCAAACCAAGGATCTGATACCAACTTGTAACGCCGTAAATTCCAAAACAATTTTTCGCATTTTATAACAACATAATTCATTTAATATTCGTAAAAACACCCATGTTTGAAATTCAACCCATGTTATACAAAAATCCCAAGATCTCTAATATAAAATCCCGTGCGTGTGTACTGATCAAGCCGGCGCCTTCCCACGGTCGTTACTAGTACCTGAAACAAATAACACCAAACACTGTAAGCACAAAGCTTAGTGAGTTCCCCAAAATACCACATATAACACATATTAGCCACTCGAGGCTATAACTATGTGGGTCCGTGCTCCCAAACTCTGCGAACCCTCAGGTTCTAACTCTGTAAACATGCAAAGCATAAATCACATAGAATAAGGCAATGCAACACATAACACATATATAGCATACAACACTGTATCACATAACTCTAGTTACCTACTCAAGGTAGAGTATAGTGAGAAGACTCACCTCGTGTATCTCGAGAACTCGCAAATCCCTGAAATCACTCGTGCTCGATCCCCCGAGCTATATCCTCCTATAATACAATATATCTCTAATTAGCACTTTTACAACTATGGTTGACTAACCCTATCAAGTCAACACTGGTCAACTCTGGTCAACAGTCAACTTTGACTGGAATCATCGAGTGCACCAAAGCGACCCGACGAGTCTATATGCGTTCACTGACTCCCTCGGATCCTCTCTTGACACATCGAGTACTTCCCTAACTCGAAGAGTTCCACCTGGCATGAATCGTGGGGCAACCAAGACCTAACTCGCCGAGTCTCAAGAACAACTTGGCATGTTTCGGCTTGACTCAGCCCCAAATTCACTCTCCCTGACTCACTGGGTCATCCTCTAACCCGGCGAGTCCACTCGCTGAACACTTTACGTGAAACCCCAACCCTACTCGCCGAGTCTCAAGAACAACTCGGTGAGTTCATGCCATGCACAAACTCTATTGACCCTCTGAGGTCAGATCTGCTTTCCCAAACCCTAGATCTGGCCTTCCAAGCATGAATGTCATGTAAAGTTCGAAACTTGATGCTTGTACAACCCCCACAAGGCATCAAAAGGAGATTTGGTCCCAAAAGTGACCACCTAGGTCAGATAACTCCATAATAACTCAAAAAGCTCCAAGGGTTAATGTCTCTGGACCTCTTTGAGTCCAGATCCAAGGCACAAACTCGAAGAGGGACCATTTTCTTCACATAATCACTCTGAAAAGGGGGTTATAAAACCCTAACTCTAAAGATCAACCCTAAAACTGAAGGAGATTCGAACCATTACCTCAAAATGAAGCCTCTGGACTCTAGATCCGCTGGAATCTCACCTCCTCCTTGCTCTTGCCACCTTCATCTTGCTAAACAAGGAATACAAAGGCTCAAAAGTGACGTCCTCTCTCCCAAAACGAATTAGTTCTCTTAGGGTTCTCTCAAGGGACTGGTAGCCGCAATGGGAGGCTATAAGTGCCCTTAAATAGGCTCCAAACCCGGGGAATTAGGGTTTTATTAAATAGCGTGGACTCGCCGAGTCCACTCCTTGGACTCGCCGAGTGCAGACGCGAACCCGCGTCCAAACCGCGATCCTACTCGGCGAGTTTGAGCTCCAACTCGCCGAGTCTCCTCACAAAATACCAAAATATAGAAATGAATAATACCTGAGAATCCGGGCTGTTACATATAAGGAGGCAAGTTGAAAATCATTACCAACACTTCATCAATGTCGTAAACTAATAAGAGACTAGACATCAACGCCCGTCTCGACATCAACACCCGTTTCTACTCATCAGACGATGGTCGTAGCTAGCAACCATAGGTTGGGTTATCAACCCATATAGATCTATATAATTGGTATATATACAATCTGTTTCTTGTTCCCTACAAATTAATGGTTACAACGAGTTTTAACTAAGATTCGTGGTCTTAGTTGATGAAGAAGATTATCTCATATAAGGAGTCCTGAGTATAATAGATCTTATCGATGTGCGTAAGCATCTTAGCCATAAACTTTTAGTTAAAACTTTGGTAGACTATTATTAGTTCCCATCTTTTGAAAACGATAATTCAAGTCTTCAGTTTTAAAATTTACAAGATTCAATATTTTCAAAAATTGTATCAATTTTTATCATAAAAAATCAGACAACGTAACGGTTACGTTTTAACCAAAAACCATGTTTCAACTACTGTAAAATCAACAATTTCAATATATAATCACAAGTTTACAAATCGTTAACAATACATCATTTGTAACAAAAGAAGATTTTAAGGCAAATAACCGACATGCTTTTATAACCATTGAAGTTCATAGTAATGTATCTAATAGTTAAATTTTAATATTGAACTATATTATATAAAAATATCGGACGTGTGCGTGTGTATATATATATATATATATATATATATATATATATATATATATATATATATATATATATATATATATATATATATATATATATATATATATATATATATATATATATATATATATATATATATATATGCACGTGAGAACATTTGAGAACAAATTTGGACCACACAATTTTTTTAATTAAAATTGTAAAATAATATTCATATAAATCAAAAAATAGTTACAAACAATTAAAAAATTCACTAACTAACACCACTCACCACCCTACCAACACCACCCACCACCACTACCTACCACCCATCACCACCACCCGTCACAACTACCCATTACTAACCACCAACCACAACCTACTACTCACCACCAATAACCACAACCCGTCACCACCACCACCACCCCCACCGCCTGCCACCACCACCACCACCAGCCACCAACATCATCACCCACCAATACCACCCAACCACCACCATCCGTCACCACCACCCACCTCCGCCACCCCTCACCACCACCCACCTCTGCCACCCCTCACCACCACCTATCACTACCCATCATCACCCAACACCCATCACTACACACCACCCACCCACTACAACCACCACCACCACCATCACCACCACCTGCCAACACCTCCCACATCCACCACTCATCATCATTACCCAACCAACACCACTTACCACCACCACTCATCACTATCCACCACCACCCAACACCCATCATTACCCACCACCCACCATAACCACCACCCACCACCCACCATCATCACCACCCAACTACCACCACCACCCACTTACACCACCCACACCCACCTATCACCCACCATTAGCACTACCTATCATTATCACCACCACTCGCAACCACCCACCCATCACTACCATCCATCACCATCTCCCTACCTCCACCACCCATCATCACCATCCATCGCCACAAGCCCCACCTTAACCTATAAAAACCACCAACCACCACTATCCACCAATCACTACCACCCGTCACTACCACCTACCATCACCACCTACCTCCACCACCCGTCACCACCACCACCACCCCCAACCACCCACCCACTACCACCTACTTACACCACACATTACCACCACTCAACACAACCACCCCCACCCACCACTCACCAAGACCATTGCCACCCATCAATACCAACCAAAACCACCACCAAAACCCCCACCCTCCACAACCACATGTGATTGTATGTATACATATGTTTTATATGGATACGATTTGTTTTTGTCTAAATAAACCATATGTGATTAGATACCTTTTATTAATATGATTAAATACACAAGAATAACAAAAATATATATTATCCACATAAATCACTTGTGATTAGACATATATAATCACATATGATTATATGTTTTCATCACATATGATTTATGTGAACAACATGCATTTTCATGTTGTTGATTCGTGTTGTTTTCTTATATTTAATCACATGTGATTATATGGATGTTGTATCTAATCACATATGATTTATATTGACAAGATTCATTTTCACATTTTTCTTCAACAAAAATTTTTATGTTTTTAATCACATGTGATTTTTGTGGACAATATTTATTTTTGCATCGATTTAATAATTTTCTCATGTATTTAATCATACATGATTAATGTGGACAAGATTCATTTTTGTTCATATAAATCATATGTGATTAAATACATATAATCACATGTGATTATACACAAAAAGACTATTGAATCGAGAAAGTGAGAATGAATTTTGTCCACATAAATCTTTTGTGATTAGATACGTATAATCACATGGGATTATATGTAGTTAATCATATATGATTTATGTGGACAATATCCATTTCTCGTTTTCCATTCAATAGTTGGTCTCGTGTATTTAATCACATGTGATTATATGTATTTAATCACATATGATTTACATGGACAATATTCATTTTCATGTTTTCGACTCAATATTTAGTCTCATGTATTTAATCACATATGATTATATGTATTTAATCACATATGATTTATGTAGAAAAAATATATTTTCGCGTTCTTGATTCAATAGTTGTTCTCATGTATATAATCACATATGATTAAATGTATTTAATTACATAGGATTTATATTGACAAAATTCACTTTCGAGTTTTACATTCAATAATTTTCTCATGTATTTAATCACATGTGATTATAAGTATCTAAGCATATATGATTTATATGGACAAAATTGAATTGATATTGTCTATATAAATCATATGTGGTTAGATATATATAATAACATATTGTTAAATATACGAGAACAACTATTGAGTCGAGAACACAAAAATAAATATTGTCCACATAAATCATATATGATTAGACACATATAATCATATTTGATTATATCAATTTAATCACATATGATTAATGTGGTAAAAGAACAACTATTGAATTAAGAATACAAAAATAAATCATGTCTACATAAATCATACGTGATTAGATACATATAAACACATGTGTATTTAGTCACATATGACTATATGTATTTAATCACATGTGATTTATGTGGACAAGATTCGAAAATGCAAAAATGAATTTTGTATACAGAAATTATATGTGACTAAATGTACAAGAACAAATATTAAATGAGAATGCCAAAACGAATATTCTCTATATAAATCATATATGATTAAATACATATAATCTCATGTAATTAAATACACATGTGATTATATGTATTTAATCAAATATGATTTATGTAGACAATATTTATTTTTGCGGTTTTGATTGAATAATTGCTTTTGTGTATTTAATCACATGTAATTATAGGTATATAATCACATATGCTTTGAGGTAGACAAGATTCATTTTGCCTTATCGGTTCAATAGTTGTGCTTATGTACTTAATCACATGCGATTAAACATATAATCACATGTGACAAAATACATGAGAACAACTATTGAATCGAAAAAGCGAAAATGAATTGTGTCCACATAAATCATGTGGTTAGATTCATATAATCACATGTGATTAGATGTATTTAATCGTATATGATTAATTTGGATAATGATTTGTTTTTGTGTTCTTGGTTCAATATTTGTTATCATGTATATAATCACATGTGATTGTATGTATCTAATCAAATATGATTTACATAAAAAATATTCATTTTTTCTAAATAAAACCATATGTGATTAGAAACATATAATCACATCTGATTAAATGTATTTAATCACCTATGATTAAAGTGGAAAAGACAATTATTGAATCGAGAATGCATAAATGAATCGCAACCACATAAATCATATGTGATTAGATACACATAATCACATGTTATTATATATAGATAATCGCATATGATTTATGTGGACAATATTCATTCTGTGTTCTCGATTCAATAGTTGTTCTCGTGTATTTAATCACATGTAATTATACATCTCTAATCACATATGATTCATGCGAATAAGATTCAAATTCGTGTTCTCAATTCAATAGTTGTTATCATGTATTTAATCATATGTCATTTATATATTTAATCACATATGATTAATATGGACAAAGAACAACTATTGAATCGAAAACACAAAAATGAATCTTGTGCATATAAGTCATATGTGATTAGATCATATAATCGCATGTGATTTAATACACGAGAACAATTAACGAATCGAGAATGCGGAAATGAATAGTTTCTGCATGTCACACTAAAAAACAAACTACTTTTTTCCTTTCCTTGTTCACTCTACCAGATTAGGGTAACCGTAAAGAATATCATAAAACAAGTAATGCCTACATATTAGGAGAGTTTGTGTAACCCGCCTCCTTGAACTTGAAAATTAGCTAGCATGAGCAAGATGGATCTTTTCCTTTCTGAGATCCTACACAACAATCATAACATTATTTAGCTTGTGCATTATTGTATTACTCTTATAAAACTTATGTATATATTTTCTTATTTTCTCTTTGACAGGAGTGCCCTTTTGGGATCTGTTTTCTTACATTTTAACCTATTATTAAATTTCTATAAAATAATATTGGTAAATTTTCCTCTTTTATCTTTTAAGAAATATAAAGATCTCGTTCAAATGATTTTTGGTTGATTTTATATTAAATTTACAAGTTAGTAACTTTAAGCTGTCACATTCTAGACCACTCAACACTATTGGAATAAGCTGTACCAATCTACTAATAATTACATCAGACCCTTTATATGTGGGAAACTATACATCCATATCTAACTATAGTCTTTGGAATTTTGGAATTTGGAGTTCTGATGAATTTATTATGATTTTTTGAAAACAATGCTTGAAATGTGTTACAGCATGGATGAAACTGAGAAGAATGCCAATTTTACCCCTCAAGGATTTGGAATTTCAAAATGTGATTCAAATTTTCAAGAAACTAGACAAAATAATATTTCCTTAAAAATAAGTCTCATGATTTTTAGGTGTTCCTAATGACTTGCACGAATTTTAGAAGTTGGAGGACAGATTTGGGAAAATTGATCAAAATAGCTTTTAAATCACATTTTGTGTTCTATCAAGTACTTAATGTTTAAGCCTTAAGTTTATCACTTTTAACATGATTGTTTGTTACTCATTAGGATATTTAGATTTGAAATTCAATTTAACGTAAGGACCTTAATGTTTGTCCTAATGAGGGTTCAAAGTTAAGGATTTTCACATAAAATGCCACTTTTACACTTATTAGGTTCTTTCAGACAATATGACAAACACCTTGTGTGCATGAAATCCTACGGTGATCATCATCTCTCTAATAGACTCCAATCCAGTCACTAGAGCTTACTATTTTCATTTATCATTGACACCAACAATTAGCGTAAAGAAGAAACAATTCATGATTATAAATGGAACGATGTCAGATTTCACAATATCATGAATCTGACTCATAATTCGATCAGATCCATTGTTTTCCTGATCAGATTACAAATCAAACTAGAATGTGCTAATGTGTGTGTGTGTGAGAGAGAGAGAGAGAGAGAGAGAGGGGGGAGAGAGAGTAGTTATACTACCCTACGGAAGATCAGATTGTTGAGTTTGAGCATTGAATTTGTAGAACAAGTATCATGCATAGATGAAAGTTCATAAGAAGAAGAAAAGCACTAGGAGGCGGGGTCAATGTCGGAGGGGCATAATGGGAGGAGTCGTTGTTGGGCAAAGGTCAGGACCAGAGAAGGGTGTCACTAAGTTTGTCATGAAAAACAAAGCATAGGGAATCATTAGTTAAGTTACAGATAACCACTTTCTTCATTAGCACTTAAATGATGCGTTTCGTTTTTTAGATGTGTAGTTGAAATTTGTTCTCAAATGTTCTCAATATAAGAATTGTTCTCATTTGAACATATATATATATATATATATATATATATATATATATATATATATATATATATATATATATATATATATATATATATATATATATATATATAATTTAATCTTTTAACTAATATACATTTATTTTTAAGTTAAATCTGCGACCATACTCGGCGAGTCTAGACGCCAACTCGCCGAGTCTCCCCTCAACACCCAAAAATAAAAGAGCAAAACATCATACCTAGGAATCCGGGTGTTACATCAACTCCCGGTAATCAATACACATCCGGTGTGAAACATCCTTTTTCTTGACAAAAAGGATCGGTACTCCCAACGGTGAGCTACTCGGTATGATAAAACCCTTCCCCAGTAGCTCCTGCAGCAGTGAGGATAACTCCTGCATCTCTAGTGGCGCATGACGATAAGGTGCCTTGGTAATAGGTGCCGCTCCTGCAACCATATCAATCCAGAAATCCACCTGCCTCTCGGGAGGCACATCCACTAACTTCTCGGGAAAAACATTCGGATACTCACACATTATCGGAACCTCGACGACAGAACTCGACCTCTCTGTAGCAACACGCATATCCATCACATACGCCTAAAAGCTCATACAACCCTTCTGTTGACTCTGTCTCGCTCTGGCTGTAGAGTAGAAGGTGGATCCAGACCGAGTACCCTCACCATACACCGTAAGCACTCCCCCTACTAGGGTGTCATATAGTCACCATCTGACGCTCACAGTCGATGATAGCTCGAAACCGAATCAACTAGTCCATGCCCACTATGACACAAACATCACCCATCGCAATCGGTATGAGGTCTATTGGGAACTCGACACAAAAAATCTCTATTACACAACCCCGGATCACATCAATAGCAAAAATAGCATGCTCGTCGGCTATAGAAACCCTCAGAGGTCGACTCAACACCTCACATTAGATATTGATGTGATGACTAAAAGATAAAGACATGAAGGATCGACTCGCACCCGAGTCAAATAACCCCAAAACAGGTACAAAACTCACAAGAAAACTACCTATACACAAAACAAAATAAGCACAACATATCTCAACAGAATATAAATAAAGAATACCTACCGACCACGACGTCAGGTGCTACGCGGACCTCCTCTGTTATCAGCTAAAAGGCTCTCCCACGAACCCTCGGTGTATCGGCCTTCGTTGGACGACTCTCAGTAACACATAAAGTAGCTAGTGCAGATCTCTATGCTGATCCCTGAATGAGCTGAGGGCACTCGACCTTCTGATGGCTAGTTTGGTTGCAATGAATGCAAACTTTAAACCCCTTGGGGAAATCCTTCGCCATGTGCCCCTCTTTGCCACATTTGTAGCAAATCTCCGCCCGACACGATCCCTCATGACTCTTGCCGCACTTGCCATAAGCACGGCCCATTTTGGCCCACAGTCCTCGTATCAGTGGGTTTAGCCTGCTTCATCGCCAGATGTGACTGCATTGGTCTCTGGTCCCTACTCCGAGACTCCTGCTCCTCCTCCCTGGTCTATAACTCTAGCTCAATCTCCCTCCGTCTGGCATTGGTCTGCAACTTAGCCAATATCCGATATGATGAGTTCACTACGAACTCTCATATATCTCTCAGTATGCTCAGATATCGAGTCACACGTGCCTGCTCGGTGGATACGTGCTCAGGGGAGAAACTCCTGGTCCAAACGTTCCCTTTCCATCGGAGGAACATAATCATCTTAGAATAATTGAGTGAACCTCTCCCACGTCATTTCAGCATGGTCTGCAAGAGTGAAACGGGTAGTCACAACCCCCAAGTCATCCTCCTAGGATCCTAATTCACTAGTACTCCAAGTCTCATGAATAACATACTACAATCTCGTCGAGAAGTACTTCAATTCACAAGTACTCCTCCTAGGATCCCAATTCACAAGTACTCCAACTCGTCGAGTAGACTCGACTGTCTAGATGAAACCCTAATATTTGGGTTCGCACCCTATTTAAGCAACTTATAACACCACAAACCAGCCTCCATTGTCCCAACCAACCCAAAGAAAACCCTAACCCGACTCCTCGATATCAGATATCCATCTCATAGGAGCAATCGGATCCTGTGTCCTATCAAACTCTGGTGGTTTCGTGTTGTTGAACTCCTGAAACAACAACGAGTCACCTCCCTGTGGCCTGGCAGGGGCGACAGCTGTGGTGTAACAACCCGAAGTTGTTCATCACCGAAAACCCATTCTACCCGTATAACTCGCCGTATATCGAAACGTTCCGATGTCGTTTTTGGGTTATGTTAATTAAACTTATATGTCTAATTGATGCTAAGGAATGTCCAAACCTCTTAGGAACTCATGAATTTAGCAAAATGTTTATTTCATAAATTTTAGAAATGTCCTCGCCGGATTACGGAAACTTAATCGGGTGCGACCAAAAGCCCCGTTTAATGCCGGTATCGGGTAGAATTCCACCGTGTCCAAGTTTTGCGACCTATATAAACGTGTTAAACCTTCCATTTGAAGCTCTTTCTCTCTCTCACTACTCTCTCTCTAACCTCTCTCCTAAATCTAAGTTCAATGGTCCAAAACTCAAATTTAAGGCTTCAAATCTCTAAGCTACCTTCCTAAACTCAATGTATAACATATTTGACTTCCAAATTCGGAATTTAATCATGAAATAAGGCCTTGTATGTGAGTTTACGGCCTTGATAGAAGCTTAGGTCGTAAACACATAGTTAAGGGGTTTTTAAGCCCTAAATCCCTTCCTAGACCCCAACAAGACATAGATATGACTTCTATAATATTGGTTTTAGCCTTGGGACACTTGAAACATAAAATTTGAGGGACAATTGAGAGTTTACGGCCAAGGCTTATGCTTGGGCCATAAACCCTTCATATTTGGGGAGTAAACTCCTCTAAAAGTGTTAAAATGCCACTTTAACACCCCTAAAGCCTTAGAATAAATTCTAGAAGTGTATACAAACAAGTTTTAGACCTTTAAACATAATAAATCACACATTAAGGGAGTTCACGGCCATGAGGGGTCTCATGGACCGTAAACTCCAAAAATGTTGTAAAAAGTCCCTTAAAACTTCATGAAAGGCCTTGGAACAATTTTAGGAAACACATGTGATTAATTTGGAGACATTAAAACACTTATTCAAGGGTATATAGGAGTTTACAGCCGTAAGCTCCATGCTAGGGCCGTAAACTCCCTTAAGTGTTGTCATTTGGTGTTTTAAAATTAATTCCAAGCCTTGAAACCAACCCTAGAAATTTTCCCCTTAAGTGTTTCAAGCCATTTTGCACCATAAACCACCCCACCATGAGTTTACGGCTGTAAACTCATGGGGAATGGGTGTTATAGGCCAAAAACTCTTGTATGGGTTTACTCTTGAAGAGTAAACTCCATTTCCCGGTCATTCAAGTCCTTAAACGCCACCCGGGTCCCTCCAAACACTTGTAATGGGGTGTTTCCGCGACTAAAAGTGTTTGTCCCTAACAATTAAATAATCTAAGTCCTAGTTAGATACAAATGTGTATCTTTGTATTATACTTAGGAACCTTGTGCGTTTGCAAGCCCCGAACCAACGTTTAGCATCCTAAATCGTCACGTTTCTCGTCCGGTGAGTTCATACCCCTACGTTTTTTCCATGTTTTTCAATGTTTTCAGGGGGGGAATACAAGCAAACTATAACTGTTTTTGAATTATAACATTAATATGTTTCAAATTATATCTACCAAACTTATAAACACTTTAGCCCCTTATGTATTATGCTGAGCATAAGGGATGATTTATCAACTACAACTAAATGGATTTTAGTTAAGAAAATAACCAAACTAATCAAATTATTATGGGAATAATTTGGGGTTCTTTAGTGTTCATTTTATCATGTACTGATATGTATATAAAGTTATTAGATAAACTATGTCTGATTCAGTTTATCTCCATATCATTTGAATGTATTGCCAGATAGTTTCATTGTATGTATCTATATTCACTGTATTATGTTTCATAATCTTTTATATGTTTGATATCGTATGAGAACCCTGTGAATAGTTTAGTACTAGTTTGTGAGTTCGTCACTACCCTTTATGGATGATCAGTAAATCCTCCCCGGAAGTGTAACCAGAGTCTCCTGGAGGGAGAGCGAGGAATTTGTGAATAGATCTATTCGGGACTGACAATCCCACACCTTAACTGCTAGCTACAGTTAGGCGGGCACGCCTGGGGTGACAAATTCTGGATATCATTCGACATCTAACAAACGTCAAGGAGGTCTCGTTGTTGTATCAGCATGGTTACCTGACTCACAATACATATTAATATAAGTTTATTCACGGCTTTCGTTTTGGATTTGATTTTATATCAATCTTCTATCTTTAGATCTTATATCTAGTACGGGACGGTAATCCCATTGTTTATAGTCTATAGGGTTCATATCTATTGCAGGATGTTATTCCTATGGTTAGAATCTATATCTAGTTCGGGATAGTGATCCCATGATTTTATCAAACTATCTTATATCTAGTTCGGGATAGTGATCCCATGGTTTTATCAAACTATCTTATATCTAGTTCGGGATAGTGATCCCATGGTTTTATCAAACTATCTTATATCTATTTCGGGATAGTAATCCCATGGTTTTAACAAACTATTTTGTATCTAGTCCGGGATGGTAGTCCCATGGTTTTCAGTCTATATTTTTAAGTATATCAAACTATCTTGTATCTAGTATGGGATGATAGTCCTATGGTATTAAATCTATATACAGTACGGGATGTTAGTCCCAAGGTTTTGAAACTACTTTCCATCTACAGTTCACGTATAATTAAAGTATTTTATACCTAATTCGGGATAGTAATCCCATGATTTTCAATATATAGTTTTGTGCATTAAACTATACTCTGTAATATTCAATCGGTCTTGTATTTAGGAAAATATGGGATTTTCCTGGGGTAACGTATAACGCATAATTGAACTGTAATGAAGGATAACTAAACTATTTTACATAACAAAATATGAGATTTTCTTGGATAACAAACCTTTTTGGAAAACTAAAGGAAACTGGTACATTTTCACAAAACAAAACCGCATATGAACTCACCAGCTTTATGCTGATTTTCAAACCGCTTGTATTCTCAGGTCCACGTTAGACAGGTACCTGACGATATCTTTTGGTGAAGACGGAGTGCTCAGAAGACTCGTCTCAACTTTTGTTCATATGATATATGTATAACACTTGTACAATTTACTTTTGAAACAAATGTAAACTTTCAAATATATGTAATGTAATGGTTGTTTACTGTGATTACTATGTACATTGGATTTGATACTCAACGTGGAGTCAACCCCGGAAATGTTTCAGCCTTTGGTTTTCGGGGTGTGACATGTGGTGGCTACAACATCAGCCGCCTCAGTAACAACAACATATCTCTCGTCAAATGTCTCAATCAGTGTGGTGTTAATAGGCCCAACCATCTCATGTATCGCCTCTCGAATGGCTGCGGTCCCATCCTCATGAGTCATCTTGTGAATCTCATCATCACTAGTGCCACTACTCCTGGGGTTGTTGTTGGTTTTTGAGCAATCTAACACTTCCTAAGTGTGCATGCAACCCTAATAAACCTTGGATCTATGTTTTCTTCTAAAATAGATGCAAATAATAATTTCCAAGGTTTCTTCCTAACTAGCATAGCATAAGGATTATGAATCATAAAAGTACTAGTAGAAATACATACCTTTTGATGATGGTTGATTGTTTGGAGTTTGAGAGCCAAGCACCAATAGTGTGAATGCCTCAAATGGAATCACAAATCACCACAAACACTTGGAAAACTTTGAGAGAGTAGTATAATTTCTTATGGAATCGGCCACCACTAAGTCTCACACAACTAGAGTGTCATTTCTTGCATCATATGCTTCTTTATATAGTGTACATGGTTAGGGTGAAACCCTATTAACCCATGTCTTTTCCTTTCCAAGGATCCATGGGTTAAAAGCTCCATGGATCATCCATGGACTTCCATATTAGCTTAACCCATTAACAAATGAGTATTAACCCACAGTATATAAAATATAATAGCCCATAATTTAATCAGTCTTCTTTGTAATCTCTAAATTAATTCATAATTAATTTAAGACTAAAACTAATTAAATAACATGACTCCATATTAATATATTATAACTTTTAATATATTAATAAATCGTAAGTATACAATTCTCATAAAATTATCCATAAATCGTTTGGGTGAAGTGCAACCCAAATGGACCATGCCGGGCCGGGTCAAGTATGTACCAAATAAGTTATGGACTTAGACACATTATCCAACAGACTCCCACTTGGATAAGTCTAATAACTATATTTGCGTATGTTACTTCAGAAACCAACCAGCAATCGTAGCTCTCAAAAACTCTGTTGAACTATGAAGCGCCATTTTAGATAAGTGATCATATAATCCTCTGTTCTCATGATATCAGCTGGACAAATACATGGAACAACGTCGTACTTATTGTCCAGCAATTTGTTTCCCGATTTCTGATTTGTTTGACAAAGAACTTAATCGAACACATCAATTTAGTTCTGACCGGACGGTACATAGGTCACAACAAAATCATCGAGGGGCCTAAATATCGCTTCTATTTCTAGAAGGAACAGATAAACTTCGACTCATATGCTTGTTCTACTACTTGTTGAATTGTACACAAAGGCACGATTTATAACATCAAGTTACTGATGCGTTTACGTGCAATCAATGCACAACCAACTCATAGGTAACAACTCATATCTCTAGGTTTGAAGATTTATATGATATTACCGTCTCACGATCACTCGAGATAAATTCCATGAAGTGATACAAGTGAGCGTGGGTTTATTCCAACACTCATAACTTATGAGCACTCATGAATGTTGTAGCAACCATTGCTATGACTAAACCCATTTAGCCATCTACAAACTCGATTCATGACAGTCTTGATTCATACCTACTTCCAACATATGAACGAATGTGGAGTGTTTAAATAACTTAGTCATTCGGAAAGAATAACCTAGTTATTTTTGAAGTCAAAACATGCAAAGTGAAACACAATAATAATCGAATCCAATATGGTCTCAGAACCCTTTTGAATATAAATAGAACCACCTTTTATTTGTCACCATATTGATTACACATTATTCGTTGTATAATGTTTCAAACAATCAACTTATGACTTGAATAAAAACAACAGTCGTCCCATGCTCCTTGCATGTACACTTTGCTTTTTCTAAACAATAGTTATGCCATACTCCAAGTATGCACATTATGTTTGTTGTTGGGTTGAAGATTCGTTCAAGGATTGCGTCATTGGGCTCGGCTATTAGTCCATTTATTTTGTACTCCGGTTTTGGGCCTGTCCAACCGAGAGCCCGTTAGGTTTATTATATAAGTATATGCTTGCATGCATATTAGGTTAACGATCAAGAAGACGATAGCATTACGATAGCATTACGATAGCATTACAGTTTTCTCTCTTTATCGTTCCTGTAAACCTACTAATCCTCTACAGTTGATGTTCTTAATCGAGCTCTTCTGAGGGTTTATTTTTAATCATTCGACTTGTTTGATTCATTCTTGACTTGTTCTTTATTTTCGTGTTCTTGCTGTTTAATATTTATTCACCTGTTTAAGATCTAATCGATCTTCAAGATTAAGTTTTAATCTCATCAATTGGTATCAGAGCAGGAGGCTGTGTAATCGATACACATCTTTTCTGTGAAAAGGTTTCAATTAGGGTTTTTCCGCAATTACTGATATTTATTGAGCCGTCATCTCATTATTGACGTATCTTGATATTTATTGTTTTGCCCTAATCTGATTTATTACAAGTCTGATCTTTGAACAGGTTTTTCGATCATAATGGATGAGTCGCAATCAAATCCCATCAATATTTCCAACAGCATCGGTTCAACCACGAAGATTCCAATCCTATATACCCATGACTATGAAGTCTGGGCGCATCACTTCGAAGACTACGTGATAGGATCTGAGGATAATGGATACCTCATATGGGAAGCAATCATTAATGGACCTTTTTCTCATTCTGCAACATCAAGGATTATTAAAACTCAAAAGGAGTATAATGATCTGCTGAAGGATGTCAAAGATATTGCGCAAGATGAGAAGGATAAATTCCAGTGTAATATCAAGGCGTTAAGATTGATAAGATTCGCCCTTCAGTCCGACACCTTCAGGTTGGTTAGCTCATGCACAACGGCAAAGGAAGTTTGGGATAGACTTCGCAAACTGTACTCTACAGACGAGGATCTTGAACATTCTATCCAAACCTTGCTCTTATCTGAGTTTGGAGAATTCAGGCAAGGAGCCGAAGAAACTATGACCCAGACGTTCGATCGCTTCAATCATCTTCTCAGCAGGATGATCAAACATGACATCGAAAGGAAGCTTATCGAGCAGAAGGTTACATTCTTAAATGGTCTACGGTCAGAATGGAGAGCGGTGGTGTCAACAGTTAAAGCCCATGAGCAGTTTAAATCATACTCTTTGGCGAAACTGGTGGGTATTCTAAAGTCCCAGGAGAAGATTGTGCTGCAGGAAAAGAACGTTGTTTCAAGCCTAGGTTCACTGTCCCTCCTGTCAAAAAGTAAAGCTGTGATGGAGGATGAAGACCTCAACTTGGAGGAGTATGACCTCACATCTGAGGATTATGCTATGATGGTGTCTAACCCCAAGAGGTTCATTAAGAAGAGATTCCCCAACAACAAAAACCGAAACTGGCAGGGGAGTTATAGTTCAGAAAAAGTTAACAATGAACCGAAGGTTGAAGAGCCCAAGAAGGAACCGAAGGCAGATGGTGATTCTGGAGTAAGCTGTTACTACTATGGTGGGAAAAACCACTATGCTAAAGATTGTGTCCTCAAAAAGATGGCTGAAAAAGATGAGGAAAAGGATGAGGAAGCTGTGCTGCAGAAAAGGCTTGATGAGATGAGAAAGAAGAAATCTACCGCTAACCCTTCCATGAATGCTCTAATTGTGTAGGGTTCGGTTGCTGATGACGAGTTCGGTAGCGTGGAAGTTTGGTCAACCGACTCCGAAGACGATGAAGTGAGGAAGCCTTCGCATGGAAAGGCTTGTGTTGCTAAAGAGGAGAGCAGTGGAGGCAGGTGCTTCATGGTGTCCAATGTATCTCAGTTGAGGGGATACAACACTGATGGTGGAAGCAATGAATCGAAGGAACAGCAGTATATGTGCTTTACGGCCAAACCGCTCAGCCAGCAGTTCAATTAGCTCGATGAACTGATCAAGAAGGTACAATCGGTTTTCGTTTCATTTAAAGTACCACAATCCTCATATGAGAAAGAACTAAAAATTGTTAATACAAGAATTTCTCATCTAGATAGTAGTTTAACTCAAACTCGAGTCACCAATTCTAACCTAACTGATCAATTAAGCAGGGTGTCTTCGAAGAGTGAGGAGCGGCGCATGTGGATCGAGTTGAAGGAGTCTGAATTAGTTAAAATAAAAGACGAAAACATTTATTTACAAAGAGACAATTTAAAGTTGTTAAAAGAGCGGAATGTTTTTTGTTTAATTGCAAAACGTCTTTATTCTAATATTACTCAGCTTCACTTGGACTGTGAAATAGGCCAAAAGATCCATCGCATGATTTTACCTTTCCTTGAGTTTAAGGAGGATGAAATCGATGCTGAAGCCTATAATTGTGAGAGTGTGATATCATCTGATGATGTCAATCCGACCTACATGTATGGACTGGACAAAATTGAGTCCTTCATTAAATCCAAGGACCACAAGGACATGCTTAAAAACCTTTTGGATGAAAATGATAGACTTAAACTGAGAATCGAAACCATACAAAAATTTGACTCTTTAAACGCCAACTTAAGCTCAGAAAACAAAATTGATGTTGAAAATGCATCTGAGCTTAACGAGGACGACAACATGAGTGAAATTTCTGTAGAGGACACGGTTGACTGCTCAGAATTTGTAAAAAACGAACCTGAAAACCACAAGAATCTAATTTCTGAAAATTCAGTGGAGTTCGCTCGATTGTCCCAACAAAAGTCCCCGATCTTAGCAGAGAAAGCGGTTGTATATCAAAAGGTCAGGACCACTCCAAATCAAGTGTACAAGGTCACTGGAGTAACCGAACATCAGACCGCTGAACTCACAGCTATTGTAAACGAAGACAATGCTGATGGCTGTGATGAGTACTTCTGGTCAGCTCCAATAGATAATGCAAACAAAACCGTAGGCTTATCAGAAAGAACCTCATGGATGAGTAAAGGTAGGTACATACCAGAACCCTTGAATAAGCCAGATAATTTCGACGAGCCAAGTACTAGTGGTACGAAAGACGTTCCTCAAGAGAATGGAAGTTCGGCAAAAGAAGATATTCCCTCTAGTTCCTTAGTTCAAAGTGAATCTCCTACAGTTCAAAGTGAACCAGCCAAGGAGAAACCGAAAATGAAAGCCAATATTCATCATCAACCGAAGCAGATAAGGAATAAGAAACGTGAATGGAACCAGAGATACAGGAAGAATCTCTCTGAAAGTAAACAATTCTGGCAATCCCAGAATGCATATTTCTCACATCAAGACAAGAATCTGAAGTTTGAGAACAATCCTGTCAAAAAGCATGAGAGCCACAACAACCGAAAGCCAAGGTTCGGTTCGGAAGAGAATAACAACCGAAAGCCAAGGTTCGGTTCAGAAGAGAATATCAACCGAAAGCATAGGTTCGATTCAGAGAACTGCTCCAACCGAAAGCAAAGGTTCATTTCTGAAGTCAAAAGAGATCAAAACTCTAAGGTCAGTCCCACCAATGCTCAAAAGCAAGAGGGTCACCTAGAGTCTCCAGCCAAGAAGTCATCTCAATCTAAGCCCACTTCTTCTCATTCATCTAATTCTTCTAATTCTTCCAATTCATCTCCATCTTGCTCTAAAGCTCATTCTGTTCGTTCTCAAAAATCTCATTCGTCAGCTGAACAAAAAGGAAAACAGAAGGTTAATGCATCCAAACCTAAGTCTAAACCGAACGCACCTAATCCTAATAAAATCAAAGTTTTTACCAATAAAAAGAAAGATGAAACAACACTTATAAAACGAACATATCTTGTTGACATCTCACTTACTATTCCTGTTCCTATGAAAAGCTCACATGGGCCCAAGAAACTTTGGGTTCCTAAATCTGCTTAATTTTTGCAGGTTATAAATGACGAGCAGTTCGACGAAGAATGGTACATAGATAGTGGCTGCTCGCGTCACATGACAGGAAGGAAAGAAGAGCTCAGGGAACACAGGTCTCTCTCAAATGGTGGCAACGTCAAGTTTGGAAACAATTCTTCCGGCACCATAAAGGGATACGAAATGATAACTAATGGTGATTTTACTATAAGGAAGGTGGCTTATGTGGAAGGACTACAACACAATCTCATCAGTGTATCTCAGCTTGTTGGAGGTACAGGTCTCAAAGTCTCATTCGACGATGAAGGTTCTGGAATTATTGAGAAGAAGACGAAGAAAGTAATTCTCAAATCGGAGCGAAAGGGTGAAATGTTTCCTCTAAACCTTAAACCCATCAAAGGAAACCCAGCTATATGCTTGTTATCAAAAGCTCAATCTGACGAAAGCTGGTTGTGGCACCGAAGACTCTCTCATCTCAACTTTAAAGATATCAACAAACTTGTCACCGGAGGTCATGTTCGAGGCCTTCCATTGCTCAAGTTCAACAGAGATCATTTGTGTGCTGCATGCGAAATGGGGAAGCAGAGTCGTCAAAGTCATCCATCTGTAATTAACACAAAAGTAGTTGAACCACTCGAATTACTTCATATTGATTTGTGTGGTCCATCATCTATCGAAAGCATCGGTGGTAGCAAGTATATTCTTGTTATTGTTGATGACTTTTCACGATTTACATGGGTGTTCTTTCTAAAGCTCAAATCTGAAGCGACTCATAAGCTGAAAGTGTTCATCAAGCAGATTGAAGTACAGCTCAAGAAGGTCGTTCGCAACATCAGAAGCGACAATGGTCTGGAATTCAAGAACAGGGAATTTGATGAATTTCTAGCAGAAAAGGGAATAAGTCACAACTTCTCAGCTCCCTACACACCTCAACAGAACGGAATTGTCGAAAGACGAAACCGATCTTTGTGTGAAGCTGCCCGAACTATGCTAAGTTTCGCTTCCTTACCTCTTTATTTTTGGGCTGATGCAATTTCTGCTGCTTGTTTTACACAGAATAGGTCTTATCTCAACAAACGATTCACGCTCACACCATACGAGATTCTCAACAACAGAAAGCCCAATGTGAAATTTTTCCATGTGTTCGGCTCACTGTGTTTCATCTTTAACTCTAAAGAACACCGCAACAAGTTCGATGTCAAAGCCGACGAGGGAATCTTTCTGGGCTACTCTCTCACTTCCAAAGCATACAGAGTCCTAAACAAGCGTTCGAGAAAAATCGAAGAGACCTATTACGTGACTTTTGACGATAGCTATGTCAAAAAGCTACAGGCCAAAGAAGACACAGCTGGGGAAATCTTTCCTCAAACTGGCCAAGTCACAGTCTCGATCGCCAATCTATACGAGAAGTTTCTGGAGCTATTTGACAAACCAGAGAAAGCTACTCTCTCAGAAGCAGGCGCAGCAGACAACAAGGTAGACCACATGAAGCAAATTGTCGAAGAAGCTGCCAGGAGAATGAACAAAGGAGGATCAAATTCTGATGAACCTCCATCTAACGATGATTCAGTCGAGGGGGAGCCAAGCTCACATGTTGAGGGGGAGCCAAGCTCTACACCTGCTACCGAAAGTCCAACTCCAACCGAAAGTGCTTCTCCAACCGAAGGTGCATCAACGCCTGAAAGTCCAGCACCACAAGAAACCTCTGAACCTCAAGTTTCTCATAGCTCATCAATTGAGGGGGAGCATGGTGATATGTCACTTGACTACGAAAGCCAATCCGAGCCAGAAGAGATGATCAATGCTGAACTAGACCCAACCTTTGATCCAAATTATCCTCCTCTTATCAAATGGACCAGAGATCATCCTATCTCTCAAGTGGTTGGTGATGTCTCCGAAAAGGTTCTGACCCGATCACAACTGAAGGCAAAACAGACATCCTTATTTTCAAAGGTTGAGTTTTGTATGTTTAACTCATTCGTATCAAAAGTTGAACCGAAGACAGTTAACACTGCTCTCGATCACTCCGATTGGGTTCAAGCAATGCAAGACGAACTGAACGAATTTGAAAGGAACAAAGTCTGGCGCCTCATTCCAACTCCTCCAGATGCCTCAGTTGTTGGTCTCAAATGGGTCTTTAGGAATAAAATGGACAAGGAAGGGAATGTTATAAGGAACAAAGCTCGTCTAGTAGTAAAGGGATATTGTCAGGAGGAAGGGATTGATTATGAAGAGACTTTCGCTCCTGTAGCTAGGCTGGAATCTGTAAGAATATTTCTTGCTTATGCTGCCCACAAAAACTTTGATGTTTTCCAAATGGACGTCAAGTGTGCATTTCTTAATGGAGAACTCGAAGAAACCGTGTATGTGGAGCAACCTCCTGGGTTCGTGAACGAAAAGTATCCAAATCATTGCTATATTCTGGATAAAGCTGTGTATGGCCTTAAACAAGCTCCGAGAACCTGGTATGAAACGCTAACTAAATTCTTAAAGATGTCTAAATTCAAACAAGGTTCGGTTGACCCAACCTTCTTTCGCAAAAAGGAAGGTAACCACCTTATGATAGTTCAAATTTATGTCGATGACATCATCTTTGGCTCTACGAATCCCAGCCTAACAGTTGAATTCAGAAAGTTAATGGAGACTAAATTTGAAATGAGCTCAATGGGTCCTATTAACTTTTTTCTTGGTTTAAATATTAGACAGGGACCCGAAGACATCTTTATCAATCAGGAAGCCTACACGAAGACTCTCCTAGCAAAGTTTGGTATGATGGGAGACTCCAAAGTCAAAGTCCCAATGGCATTTGACACCAAGCTAACTCCATCCCTAGACAAACCGACTGTTGATATCACGCTCTATCGTCAAATGATAGGCTCACTAATGTATCTTACTGCTAGCAGGCCTAACATCATGTTTTCTGTGTGTTATTGTGCTCGATTTCAGGCAAACCCACGCAAACCTCACATGCTTGCAGTGAAGAACATTTTACGCTATCTCAAGCGAACCACCTCCTTAGGTCTATGGTATCCTTCCAACTCAGGCTTCTTCATTCAAGCCTATTCAGATGCTGACCTTGGAGGATGTGGACTCGACAGAAAAAGCACCACTGGCGGCTGTCAATTCCTTGACGGAAAGTTGGTTAGCTGGCAATCCAAGAAACAAACGTGCGTGTCGTTGTCTACTGCCGAAGCGGAATACATAGCCGCTGCATCCTGCACCTCTCAAGTGATTTGGATCCAGAGTCAACTTCGAGACTATGGACTCAATATGAAGAAGATCCCACTATATTGTGACTCTGAAAGTGCAATTAGGATCTGTCATAACCCAGTGCAACACTCTAAAACCAAACACATAGCACTGAGGTATCACTTCATTAAAGATCACGTGGAAGATGGAAACGTCGAAGTACACTTTGTTCGAACCACTGATCAACTGGCTGACGTCTTTACCAAAGCTCTTCCTGAAGCATCATTCAACAGAATACTGCAAGGGCTAGGTATGATGGAATCAGAGTCAGTACCTCACACTACCTCTCAACCTCAAACGTAAGAAGCGAAACCATCTGACTCGCTCATCACCACAAAGGTAGTTTTCTTGGTTGTATATTTCTTGTACAAAGTTGTTTATCTTATTGTTAAAATTATTTTCTGATTGCATGTCTAAATTCCTTGGTTTTCTAAAATTTTCCAAAACCGAAACCTACCGAAGGTTCGGGTTCGGTTTCTCAAAATTTTCCAAAACCGAAACCTACCGAAGGTTCGGGTTCGGTTTCTCAAAATTTTCCAAAACGGAAACCTACCGAAGGTTCGGGTTCGGTTTCTCAAAATTTTCCAAAACCGAAACCTACCGAAGGTTCGGGTTCGGTTTTTCAAAATTTTCTTGAACCGAAACCAACCGAACGCTCGGGTTTGGTTTTTCAAAATTTTCATGAACCGAAACCAACCGAACGCTCGGGTTCGGTTTTTCAAAATATTCTTGAACCGAAACCAACCGAACGCTCGGGTTCGGTTTTTCAAAATTTTCTGGAACCGAAACCAACCGAACGCTCGGGTTCGGCTTTTCAAAATTTTCTTCAACCGAAACCAACCGAACGCTCGGGTTCGGTTTTTCAAATTTTTCCCAACCAAAACCAACCGAACGTTCGGGTTCGGTTTTTTAAATTTTTTCCAAAGTTTTTTTTACTTACTCTTTCTAAATTTTTTTCTTCTTGCTTAGTTTTTTTATTATTTTTTTTATTATAATTTTTTTTACATTCTTTTATTTTTTTAATTATTTCTTTAATATATCTCAAAAACTCTAAAAATATTTTTCTCTTTTAATTTTGTTTGTGTGTTTGTTCGTTTATGGGGGAATAATTGTTGCATTACTTAAGTGTCCCTAGAAGCATGCTGCTGTATGTGCCCCAAGCCTCATAAGATTTTGAATAAAAGCCTTCATGACCTGGTATAAACAAACCTTGTCTTCCCAATAAGGCTGCCACAATTATTCTAATCGTGAGCTACCTCACTCTCTTCTCACATGAGTTAAGAGTTTTCTGCTTGGTCCTTATTTTCGCAGCAGAGGTACTTTATCTTCTTACACCATCTTCATTACATTTCTCCATTACATTCGTTTCATCAACGTAACCCTTGAGACTCTCAGAAATTACCACTGAGGTTTATGGTTACACAACAGCTGTGTTTATGATCTTAGTTTCGTGCCACTACGAGCTGAGTGAAACCCAAAATTCAACACCAATTCTGAATTGACGGTGAACAATTAATTTGCTCAAGTTTTCACCAAAGAATTGACGGATGTACCATCATGAAATCTCAAATTTTATTTTGTGTGATTCCTATGAAATTGTTAAACACCATAACATTTCTTCCCTTGGGATCCAGTTTTTATTTTTTTGAGATTTTATATTTTCCAAGCCAATTTAAAATTAATTCCTACCTACGTGTTCAACAGACTACACCGGTCTCACAAGTACTTTGATCACTTTCTTTCTTATTTCAAGATTAGAATTGTTGCATCAAAGCGAAAGCCACCCTGAAATACCCAAATTAAAAGAAGCCTTTCAACATTTATTAATAAGTGTTTGATCGTAATTCAACGGGAAACCACATTAACACTTTGATGTCTCTCTTGATCTTGAAGGAAGAGATTCGTGCCTGGGATCATTTGTTTCGTGTCATTATTGACATCACAGTCATTCCTAAAAAGAGTTGTTTTATTTCTTTTCTTTATACACTCTTAGCACGAAAATCTTTGATTTTCCAAAATTCCGTTACTAATAATTACAGGCTGTATTATTGCTTTGGTGGTTAATTATCAAGATGTGGTCAAAAATCATCCACGTGGGCAATTTATTCAAAAGATGCGATTCAAAAGATAAGACGAAGGGTTGCTGACTCAAGCGGGAGTTAAAAGGATTGAATTTCAAACGACGGTAAAAAGGGGCGCGTGTGAATTTGAAACGCCCACTCTTTCACTGACATATTGGACGCGTGTGCGAATTTCAAGCGATTCCTCTCTGGCACTTAAAGGCGCGCGAGGATTTGAACCGGTTTATTCTGAAACGGCGCTTGTTGGGCGGCGTGATCCTAGGAATCTGACACTCTCTCTCCTACGTGATCATCGCATGCCTTAACTGTCACGCATAGAAGATTTGAACAGATTTTTCTCTCTCCTTACAATCACTATAAAAGGCAGTCTCTACTCCCATTTACCTCTTTACTGCATCCGAAATTTCAAGAGAGCAAAAACTCCCAAAAGCTTTCCTGTTCATCATCTTCTTCAACCTTCAACAATGGCAGAATCATCCTCAGTCCATGCTACCTCACACATCCTTCCCATTCGCCCACAACAATGCTTGGTGATCGATCTAAACCCTCTGGCGTACGACTCTTATATGTCGCCGATCATTGAGTGCCTGAAGTACTCCCAAATCGCTCCTGCTCTCTCCAGGATTGAATCTGTGCCTATGGTGATTCTCTCGCAGGTGTATGCGACTGCCTATTACGACAAAGCAGTTGAGCGCGTCTTCTTCGAGGTTGCTGATCACAAGACCTCCATTTCACGACAACGTTTTGGTACTTTGCTAGGTTTGGCTGCTGACCCATCGAGAATTAATCTGGAGACGATTCCGATTGGGCATCTTTACAACATGTTCTATAACATGGGGTACACGGAGGCGCTCGTCTCCGTCGCAAAGTTCAAGAAATCCTGCTTGCCGCCGCAGTGGAACGGCATGTTTATAGTCCTCTTCAAGGGCTTATCTGAACGGAGCTCAGGATCAGATGGTGCTAGTCGACTGTTCTTGTTGATTATGTACGCAATTTACAATGGAGTCAACCTAGACTTTGGGTTGGTCCTCTGGCAACAGCTCATCCAGAGCCTTTCTTCTTCATCACGACATTCTGAGGTGTCGTTTGCCCGGTTCTGGATTCTTATCACCAAATGGGCGATGGATAAGTTGGATATTCCTACTGTTGCTGGTGCATCGATGTCTTCGGTCGGTACTTTTCATACCACGAAGATCATCGTCTCTGATGCATCCAAGTTTTCTTTCATTGGCTCTATTCCGGAGACAATGTATGGCGACGTCCCATCCGACAGCAGGATCATCCGGACGATTAAAGAGTTCAAGGCTTCTGGTCCTAGGGAACTTACACCAGAAATGCTAAAGTCCATCCATGATTCTGACAAACCGGTTCCCAGGGGCAAAAAGGCGGATATAGGGAAGCAAGTGACCAAAGCTCCTAAATGTCCTTCTCCCAGGAAGAGGAAACAAACAAAACCTGCCCAGTCACCGCAACCAAAGAGAAGGAAGACTCAACCGAAGCGAAAGCTTGTCATCCCTTCATCTTCGAGTGACTCAGAAGGCGAGAGTTCGGATTCGGACAGCTCTCAACGAGGCGAAACCCCTCTAAGAGGGAACACCCCACCCCGATCTCCTACCCCAGACATGGAAATCCATAACTCACCCATTCCTTCACCCACTCAAACAATCCCTACTTCCATTCCCACCATAAACCCCACTACCACTATTCCTCCAACCTCTTTCCCTATACCACCACCCATTTTCACAACTGCAACCGAAACACCACCTGTAACCGAAACCCCACCCGTAACCGAACCACCTCAAACCGAAACCCAGCATACAACCGAACCTACCCACACTCAACCACCACCCGAAACTACCCCAACCAACACTCAACCTGAACCTACAAAAACCACCACACCCCCAGCTTCACCACCCCCACCATCTCCAGATCATGCCTCTGATGGAGATAACCCGTTTCTTGGCGGTGAAAACATGACCTTCGATTCGGTCTACTTTAGTCCGTTTCAAGTTCAAAGTGACGAAGAGGATGATGCTCCGGTGACAAAGAAGCATCTTAAGGAGCTTAACGAGAAGGTTGACTTACTTCTTGCGTCATCCACCAACAACCAGTCCTCTCTCTCTGAAGCCGCTCTTCAGAAGATTGTTGATGCCTTCTCCAGGGCTCAGCATGATTCGGTAGCTTCAGCCACTGCCGCCATAAACGCCTCTACAAAAGCCTGTGAGGCTGCGACCGCAAAAGTCGATAAACTATTCTCAGACGCCTCTACCCTGTTGAAGTCCTTACAGGAGAGCGCTGATGCCACCAAGACAACGTTGGAACCAATCGTTCAACAATTGGCCACGTTCGTCTCCACGGAGTTGACATCGTTCGCTACCCTTCGCCAATCCATAAGCGACGACAACTCGGCCCTTCGCGCCTCCATTGGTGAGCGCCTCGCTAAGCTTCAAGAGGATCTCGCAGCTGAAAACTCCTTGATGGACGTTCTGGCAAGCAAAACCACCGCCCTCAAGGTCAAGAGCACTCAGCTTTCACACTCACAACAACAGCTTGAAGCTCTTCGATCCGAAAGGGAGGTCATAAAAACATGTGTTTCGGATGTACACGCTGCCCTATCTAACATCCTGGAAGCACACGATCCGATTCTCAACCATTCGGTGAGGCGAACCCTTGCTGAAAAACTTGCTCCTGCCCTGGACCTTCTCAGCAAAATTGAGGGCATACCTAGTTTCGTGTCCGATCCAAAACAAGGGGGAGAAGGGAAGAAGTCCGGATCGAAACCACCTCCTTCCTCCAAAGCTACTCACACAACCGAACCACCTCCGACTGGTCAAACTTCGGGTTCGGGTGTGAAGGATAAAGGGATGAACATAGCTGAGGAAGAAGATGAAGATGAAGATAAAGAAACCATTGCGGACATGTTGAAACGTAAAAACAGTCGCAGTGCTGATGATGATGTCAATCGTGTGGCGCGAGAGGCTGAAGAAGCCGAACGCAAGAAGAAAGAAGCCTACGATCTCCTTGAGAGCAGGAAGACTCTATTCCCTGCCTGGACTCGGGAGCGAATGATTAAGGAGGCCATAGATACTCCCAGCATCCTATGGCTCGAGCCGGTGATTTCCTTCGACTGCTATAATTCTGTCGATTCGCAGTTCGACATGCCGTTGACTCGAAAGGCGTTTATCTTCCACGCCTTCTCCAATATTTTTGAAGTCCCTCATCCGAATTCTGAGGTTGATAGGGAGCTGATCGATTTCTATCTGAAGGCTGCTCGTCCTCAGTATCTAACATGGAGCGCCCAGAAGATAGTGAATGTTCGGGTATTGAAGCCTTATACCGAAGGAAGATTCATCAATGTTCGGTTCAAGGTGATTCGAGGGTCTGCAAGAACTGAACATCTTATATCCCTGGCAGATCTACCGAACCTCAATCCTCATGATTGGATCGTCTTGCATAACATCCTCTTGACGAATGAAGCTGAATATGGTCCGATTATAGACCATCTCAAAAGGATGTTAGTCTGTTACATCACGGAGGTAGCCCTAATGGATCAGGAGGTAGCCACCATCTTCAAGAAGAAACCGAAGATTGCTCCTGTGGGATCGGCCAGTGATCTCAATCAAATGAAAATGGGCAAATCGACCCGAGACGCAATTCGGTCATGTTCACTAGAGTAGAAGGACAGAAATGTCTCTTTGCTTTAGCTAACAAACATCTTTACACCACTACTTGTCTAGAGCACGTGTTGACGATCATCTGAAGGTGTAAAGAGAATGCAGCGGATGATGTTAAATACTTCGAAGATATGATCCAATGGTACATCAGGTTTAGACAGACGATACTGGCTCTTATCTCGCGTCTGTTTAATACCGTGAAGAAGAAAGTACCTGCCACCACTGCTGGCCCAAGTAACAAGTGAAGATCTCGCTCCAATTGACGCAAAGGGGGAGATTGTTGGGTTGAAGATTCGTTCAAGGATTGCGTCATTGGGCTCGGCTATTAGTCCATTTATTTTGTACTCCGGTTTTGGGCCTGTCCAACCGAGAGCCCGTTAGGTTTATTATATAAGTATATGCTTGCATGCATATTAGGTTAACGATCTAGAAGACGATAGTATTACGATAGCATTACAGTTTTCTCTCTTTATCATTCCTGTAAACCTACTAATCCTCTACAGTTGATGTTCTTAATCGAGCTCTTCTGAGGGTTTATTTTTAATCATTCGACTCGTTTGATTCATTCTTGACTTGTTCTTTATTTTCGTGTTCTTGCTGTTTAATATTTATTCACCTGTTTAAGATCTAATCGATCTTCAAGATTAAGTTTTAATCTCATCATTTGTCTATGATCCTTACATTGTGATGTAGATCAATTGAACATGATTCTAATGATACTCATTTCACAATCCCAAATCCTTATTTTAAATGTGAGATCCCCGATTCCTATAATTTACCAAAAAATCTGTTAGATTTTAAAATTTTATGCAATGTTCCTCTTGTAATGATTATGCACAAAGTCACCAAAACCTTGTCACCAGTCATTACAGAGTATTCCAAAGAAGGTCAACTTCTATGGAACGGAAGTCTCATATTCAAAGTACATTGCTTTGAACATCTTTCTTGCATCAAGGTTTCCTAATCATACATAGATTGAATAACTTCCACCTATGGAGACATTTCCATAGTCCCATTTTGACTATCACTTCCGAACAAGAGTTACTTCTTTTCAGAACATGTCAATACAGTCCTTTCTGACAACTTACATCATACTTCCAACTTTCCCTGAGCAACCAATCTTTGGCGAACCTCAGATTGTCCTCGACAATTGCTTAATCACTTTAGTCATATCCAGTTCTAGACTTTTCCCTTCTCAATGCCTTAAGCATTTGGAAAATTTAGAAAAGATGAATATTATAGCACATGCAATCGATCCTATATCCGAAGCATATGGGACACGATTCATGATGTTTGACATAAAGACATGATACTAGACCAGTCTTTTGCTACAATATTTTTTATTTGCCATGTTTTAAAATTTTAACTATGAAGAGGGATGCCGTAATCATAATCGAATTTTGAAAACACAATATATATTGAATTTCTTCAAGTTGAACCATTCCAACATAAAATTCATATATATATATATATATATATATATATATATATATATATATATATATATATATATATATATATTCTTGACTAAAGATGATTAAAATCTCAATCTATGCTTTAGAATTGAAACGAAGTATAATTTCCTCTCCCTTAATTA
This sequence comes from Lactuca sativa, assembly GCF_002870075.4. Lineage (NCBI taxonomy): Eukaryota > Viridiplantae > Streptophyta > Magnoliopsida > Asterales > Asteraceae > Lactuca > Lactuca sativa. The sequence continues at coordinate 260,465,328 of NC_056625.2, read as the reverse complement.
TAGCAAAACAACTTTTCAACCCCTGCAACTTCACGAATTGAAACTTTGTTTTCTATAATTAACATTGCTAACTTGCAACACAAAACGTAATAATCATGGTCCCAATAACATGATGATTATCAGCATAACACTTATGCTCTCACTAGCTCTGACATATTTCCAGAAATCTGCTGGAGTTCTGAAATTTAGATTCATACACCCTTTCTTAGATAGCTCACATGTGTGTCTAAACAATTTTCAGAACTATGAAAAGGGATACCGTAATCATAGTCTTAATTGTTTAGATGGTTGCCATTTCTCACAAGTCCATGTTAGTGTGCCGGTGAACCACACGCACTCCACTAACGACTTTTCAAAATGCAAATAACACAATTGATATCTACGTAAAATCTACTTAGTGAAAGCGTTTCCTCACCATCATTTTCATGAGTCGGAGAGAAACCTTATGACACTTAGATTTTATAGTGTATGAGTTCCTATCCATGTGAATTTGTCAAAACCATAATCACAAGATAAGGTTAGTGACAAATTCAGCCTTACATGGATTAAACTTGTTCAATCTTAGTTTTTTGTCACCTTGGTAGCACAAGGCCCACCAATGCTTCCAAGTTGAACTCTGATAACTCACATGCAAATTCAACTTATTTGAAGTAGGTACAGAAATAAGAATTATGTCAACACGATAGGTTGCAAACCTTAAGTCGTGTGCTAGTGATAAATTACAGGTTTTACTCTTGATTAAATCTTGAAACACTTTCAGGATCTTTAAGGCTCCCACTGTCCCCTTGACATATAAGTTTCCCCAGTCAAGAACCATTCCTTGACAAAACAAATATTCAAGGGATAGTGCGGATTCTTATCAAGACTAACACTTCACACAATTGGTCTTAGTTGGTCTTTGTCTCATTCAAGACATCACAACTTCCCAATCTCAAATGTACAAGAGTAGAAAACATTTTACTCTTACATTTGACTAGTGTTAATAAATCTTCCTTTATGTCACTCAAAGTTACAATCTTGGAGTATGACTCTAAGAATTGTTTTGGAACGAAGTATGACTCATCTTCTCGATTTTAACCAATCCAACAATTCATGACCTCTCTTCTTAGCCATTACAATGCACTAAGACCTCCTTAGAGTATGAATTTGTGATATGGTTTCATAATCATTAAGATGATCATGAAATACAATACTAAAGTACTCTCCCATCCTTTCAGATTTGAGAAACTTTTATCTTTCTGCCTAATTTGATTCTTCTCATTTGTTTTGTCATACATTGTAACCTTTCCAATGTTACAGAATTATACTTAACCTCATAAGTATAATCATATTTACTAATCTTTAGTAAATCATGACAAATCAATCTTTGTGGTGGACCTTGACCAGCGCACACCCAGTGTACCTAATTCCTTAGTCCTTCAATTGACTCACATATACATGTGATCAAATAATTAGTCTTAATTTTCAAAGATGAAAATTCTCATTCATCATACAATGCAACTTGTATGATTCCAAGTTTCTGTCCAATTGAAACTTGGGTGATGAAAAACTTTCTTTATTCGGTAAATTCAGACACTACCACAAATGAAGGAATCAAATCCACTTTCCAATATTGCTATTACTGGAAACATATAAGCAACAATTTTCCACAGATGCCATTGTAAGGATATTTTTAAAATAAATAAAATTAAAACCCTTTTTTTTTCTTTTATTTTAAAACTTTGCGGAAACACTTATCCTTACAATCCACATGAAAACCTTGTTGTTATCTATTCATAAGCAATATATTATAAAGCTTAAGCAACAACTCAAAATTCTGATTACCGAACCATCAGATCGAAACCCACCTTCGCAATCAGAATCAACATGTACTTACTTTAAGCTTCCTATCTTTTCTTTGATTCTTAAAAACATCAACATGTGACCCATTCACATTATGTAATAAGAATCTCCAAATAGAAACTTAATAGAGTTAGTCAGTGGACTTTAACTGAAGTAGAGTCAAACTTTTTGACTTGATCAATCTTATGATCTTTCAGGTAAATATGGAAGCTTTGCAATCAGTGTCCCTCCCTTTGGCAATAAAACATATAGACCCTTTGGTAATGGCACATGAGACTATCTCAGACTTAGCCTTTCTTTTTACCATTTGGTCAACCGAGTTGACTATGGCCGATCCCTTTCCATTGGGAAGAGAAATCCTTTTCTAGATATCCAGTGCTACCATTGCCAATGTCCATTTAAAGTTTGGGAAGTTGATCTTCTAACAAAATTTGCTTTACTAGTGTTCCAAATCATTGCTGATTCCGCAGCACCAAGGAAATAGATAAGATCATTAAGGGTCATGTCATAGTCTATCTCATAGTAGTCCTAAAGAGACTCACTATGTTACTAAGAAAGTGATTGAACATCCAACTTTCACAAGACTTTGACACCCAACTCTCCCGGCTTGTCAATATGTGACTTTATCTCCAAGATGTGAGCACACATAGACTATGCTTGCCAATAGGGATTGAGTGACTTTAAACTTTTCAAGAACTTGTGGGTGAGGGAGAATAATTGGAGGAGGTGGAGGAAGTGAAGCATGATGTTGAGGGACACCATCTTCAAGAGATTTGGGAAGATCATAGTTGTCTGAACCAGACATCTATAATGGGAGAAAATTAAGTTAGTTGATTCAAAGTCCTTAATATAACACCCAATATGAAATATTAAGGCTAGGACCCAACACAATATTTTATAATTTGGAAGAGGGATGCCGTAATCCAAGCTATAAAATATTTGAAGGTAGACGAATGACGATTCATCAATATCCACCATGAAAAACGAAATAATTTATTAGGTTTTAATTGGATTTGAAATTCCTAGAGCTTTTGAGATTGATTGAACTTTTCAATGGCATGTTTCAATCTCGAGTGTGCCCTCTCAAATTTTGTGACTGGGATGTCGAGGATCACAAAACAAGGTGTGAATAACCATACCAATTCACTTGGTACCTTTAATATTATCACCCAATCAATGTGCCGGTTAACCACACACGCTCCATTGATCTATGACAAACATTAAGTCACCCTTCGTGATCCTTACTAGTCCACGTTAGTGTGCCGGTTAACCACACACGCTCCACCAACGACTTGGTAAGGTACAAAGTGTGAATTCCATGGGCTAGCACCAAATTCACATTTTTCCTAAAGTAACTAAGATTGGGAATTAAATAAAACATTTAGTTACTTTATAATAATCATTATACTTTTAATGAGAATTTAAAGTCATTGTCCTACCCGTTCGGCTAACGACCCTCCACCAGTCAAGCAAACGGTGGGTGAGAGTGGACACCCATTAAGTTGCCATTTTATATGCAACAACCTTATACCCACCTTATAGACCGGCTTCGTGAATGAGGCCTACTAACGGTAAAACGACTTGTTCTTATACATATATATAATAATTAACCATTAATGTTATAAATAGTATAAGTGTTGAATTTTAACTTTTAAAACTCTAGGACGTGGAATTAAAGTTTGTGTGAGACTTTACAAGTTCCAAAACTTGACGGCAAGTTTTGAACAATTCATAAACTTTTGGATATTCATAACTTATGAGTTTTAATTAAGTGTTTAAAACTTTTAATGAAGAGTCTCTTGGAAATCCATAACTTGAGGACAAGTTATGAAGTCCATAAAAGCATTTATTAGAAAAACTCTTCAAAAGTGTAACTTATGACTTCTTAAAAAAAACATTTAAAAGAAAAAACTTTTGGAATTCCATAACTTGAGGACAAATTATGAATTCCATTGAAACACATTAAGATCAAGAATTAACTAACAAACAATTTGCAAATAATTCCTATGATCTAACAAAACTCATATGAACATGAACATCCACATCAACAATTTCAAGAATCATATGAACACATATAAACTTGAAATTTTGATTATAACTTTGAAATTGGTCCACCATCATCATTACCACATCAAAAACAGGTTTTATGAGTCCAAAACAGTTTAAGGTAATGATTCTAGACCAATTCCAGCACCAAAACTCGAAGATATGTTGTCTGGGGGTCCAACTCATCGAGTGCATGAACCAACTCGCCGAGTTGGATGAATTTTTTCTTGGACTCGTCGAGTCCCTTCATGGACTCGGCGAGTCTGCTGTGCAGACAGCACATAAACTTCGATTTTCAGCAATTTGCATCAAGTATTCAAGAAAACAAGCCTGGCTCTGATACCACTGTTAGGTTTTGAGCAATCTAATACTTCCTAAGTGTGCATGCAACCCTAATAAACCTTGGATCTATGTTTTCTTCTAAAATACATGCAAATAATAATTTCCAAGGTTTCTTCCTAATTAGCATAGCATAAGGATTCTGAATCATAAAAGTACTAGTAGAAATACATACCTTTTGATGATGGTTGATTGTTTGGAGTTTGAGAGACAAGCACCAATAGTGTGAATGCCTCAAATGGAATCACAAATCACCACAAACACTTGGAAAACTTTGAGAGAGTAGTATACTTTCTTGTGGAATCGGCCACCACTAAGTCTCACACAACTAGAGTGTCATTTCTTGCATCATATGCTTCTTTATATAGTGTGCATGGTTAGGGTGAAACCCTATTAACCCATGTCTTTTCCTTTCCAAGGATCCATGGGTTAAAAGCTCCATGGATCATCCATGGACTTCCATATTAGCTTAGCCCATTAACAAATGAGTATTAACCCACACTATATAAAATATAATAGCCCATAATTTAATCAGTCTTCTTTTTAATCTCTAAAATAATTCATAATTAATTTAAGACTAAAACTAATTAAATAACATGACTCCATATTAATATATTATAACTTATAATATATTAATAAATCGTAAGTATACAATTCTCATAAAATTATCCATAAATCGTTTGGGTGAAGTGCAACCCAAATGGACCATGTCGGGCCGGGTCAAGTATGTACCAAATATGTTATGGACTTAGACACATTATCCAACAGTTGTGGCATATACCCACCATGATGCCTATAAAACACAACACAAAAATCATCAGAGACTCACTAGAGCATACTCATACTCGATCACCCATCCATACTTGTTCCTTAGCATCCTAAGGATTCTTACTTGGGTTGTATATAAATCCGGTGCTTTTAGTTGTATGGGCCTAATACTACCTTCCACACCAATTCACAAGTACTCCAACTCTCATGAATAACATAATACACTCTTAGTAGACCTCTTATATACTCATCTAGGTATCTCTCCTAGATTATTGTAAAACCTAGTTCCTGGTACGTATTTAAATTCAAGTAACTCCATGTTTTTCTCTGGGACTCGGCAAGTGGGAGGCCCAACTCGTCGAGTAGACTTGACTTTTGTTCAGGAGGTTAAGTGACCTACTCGATGAGTCGGGAGACCGACTCAGCGAGTAGGACTATCTAGATGAAACCTTAATATTTGGGTTCGCACCCTATTTAAACAACTTATAACACCATAAACCAGCCTCCATTATCCCAACCAACCTAGAGAATACCCTAACCCGAAACCCTAGACATTATTGTGTGTTCTTGATATTTGGTACTTTTTTGTGTGTTTTTGAAGGTGGAAAGGAGGAAGGAAGCTAGGGAGTTCAAGTAGAAGGAAGAAGATCCAAAGGTTTTACTCCATTCTCAGCTCATTCAAGGTAAATCGGAGATTTTTGTATGTAAAATAGTTTTGAAAAATATTATAATTAAGGTGGTCAAAACAGTCCGTGAATAGTCCAAAATGTTTCTGTTAAAAGTTGATTTTTGTATTTAGGTTATAAATGTTTGAACACAACACTTGTTTTTGCTATTTTGAGTGTATATTATCGGATCTACATGTTTACATGTAATATATATAATAACACATACTTTTCTCCTGGTTTTTTCATGAAGACCTAAGTGATAAACTTCATGTTCAAGTGAAGATCTAAAAGTTAAACACATAACACAATGGTATATTATCGGATCTACATGTTTACGGGGGCATGAAGCTCACCTTGGGGTTTTTGAGATGTAGAAGAAGAAGATGACACTTTGAAGCTAGCTTGAGTTTTGGTGAGATCTCGAAACAGAGGTGGTTCTAAGGTCCAAAATCACAAAAATAAAGTGTAAGGGAAAGATCATAGCATAACTTGAAGTAAAATATTTGAGTTTTAGTCAATAAGTTACCCAGTTTGTAAACCATTGAAGAAGATCACTTTGAAACTAACACGTGCACACACACCCACAATATTGTTGGAGAGGAAAGAAGATGGGTGGAACTAGAGGTTTTAAGAGAAACTAGATGATGTTCTTTAGAGTAAAGAGAGAAAATGAGTTGGATGAAAATGGTGGGGGGAAGAAAAATGGGGTGTTTGGCCAAATTAAAGGAGGAGAGGGGAGAGAGAGATGTATGGAAGTTTGTTGGACAATTACTCAAGCCTAGATACATGGTGGGTAAGAGCTTGGAGGCATGGGGGTTAAAGTTGTGGTGGCATGCATAGAAAATTCACCATTTTGTCTTTTTCTTTATTTTTTTACTAGCCCACCCTAACCGGCCCAAGGTTGGCTCAAAAAAAATATTTGTGGTCTTGATTTAGCTTGGCCTACTGAAGGTTTTGGCGCATTGATGCTTACTAGGGGTTTTCGGCCCAATTAGGGTTTTTTTTGATTGAGAATTTGTGTATAAGGCCCCAAAATGATTGGGCTTGGCTTAATGGATCTAGTTTTGGTTTTGAATCACAATATATGAAAGTATGAACTTAAATGGCACCGTAGTTTGAATTTTACTAGTTGGGTCCTTATAATTTTACATGGAGGAATCATCTCGTATACGGATTAAGATCTAACTTTAATTTGCTAGTTGTGACATCATCCCCCCGTTAAAGGGAATTTCGCCCCGAAATTCGTCCTAAAGCAGCAGATCGAGTAGTAAGGAAATGGTGCGGGTATCTCGGGTTCGCTTTTCTATGCTTTCCCAAAACGTATTATCTCTTTTCGAAATAGGGCTTTTAGTAGTACATGATCACTAACTTGGGATTCCAAGGACTTCTGTCTCTCTGATGATTTCGGGACTGGTGACAGAATTATAGGGTACTTGCCCTTTGGCTACCTTGGTGTTGATCATCTCAGCCCAACACAAAGGTATTCCGCCTTTGCGTCCTATATGGTGAAGTGAATGGATGGTCATGGTTAATAATCATCATGTATTTGACGCCCCAAAAGTAGTGCCTCTAAGCCTTAAGGCGAACACCGTTGTCACCAGGTTAAAGTTGTGTGTGGTATAGTTGGCCTTGTATTTCTTAATTTGGCATGGGAGTTTTCTTACTACGGGGTTCTGAACTAGTGGGAGGTCGATCTTTGCTTGTTTTTTGAGGGTGGGTCGAGTAAGTCTTCGATTCGGGATAGGGAATATCGATGCTTGAGGATGGTTTCGTTTGATTCTTAGTAGTCAGTGGTATTATGGACACTTAATCTTTCCTATTTGTGAGTCGGATAGGTGTTCTTTGAGGTTCAAGTCTTGGTTTGATAACCCTCATACTTACTGGGTCGTTCCATCGACCGGATACCTTTGGTGTTTATGTTGGTGCTAAGTGGTCTTGGTGATCTGGCTTTGAGAAAGGCTCCATGCTTTGAGTCGATCTCCGAACTCAACTTGCCATGGAGGTGATATTTCCGAAAAGACTTTGGAGACATCTTAGGGGGGTTATAAATCTCTAGGTTACCCTCATTGCCCTTTGCTCCTTGTTTCTTATCCCTATTATGGGCTAGGAAAGAGCATGGTATTTTGTTGCACGGGTACCTAAGGGTCTAGATGCCCGTGATAATTTGAGTATTGTCGTTATATGTTGTAGGGGTTTCGTTAATCGATTGGTTAAGGTGAAGAGTCTCGTTGGTAAATGAATTTTGTATGGTGAGGATCAAGTCATCCCATGTCAATTGAAATCGTTGGGCTCCTTATTGTAATACATGTTGGATTGATCTGAAAGGGATGTTTGTTTGAAATGATAGTGTGTTCTACGTACACGTCTGTAATGTTACCAATTTCGTCCTTGGTATTACTATTGTGGTTATTTCGTTCTAAATTTTTGGGTGTCCTAGTAATACGAGTGCCTTTGTATAATCGATGTGATTTCGTAGTCTGATTTCTATTAGACCTCTCTATGATGGTTTAATGTAGCCTAGTCGTACATAATTTATGATTGAAGAGATTGTAGACTGAGTGGTCATGCCCAAAAAGCACAATTAGGCAAGAAATAGGAATTATGGCGGAACTACGCACTCTAAGCTAGTAGAATCTTAATTACCCACGACCTTACATTTACACTAAGTTAGAATGAGTGATTTGGTAACGTACCAAAAATCTCGATAGGGTTCCTCGTTGCCCCTTCCATGTCTATTTACTAAACTCCTCCTGGTCCTCCATCATTTTTCTCTGTTGGACAATTCCTTTGAAGTGTCCCGTTTCACCGCTTGTGTGGCATACTATACTTACTTCTGGGTTGAGGGTTGGAGTGACGCATGGGGTCGGGGCCCTACATGAAGGGTTTTGAGCATTCTAACACTCCTATGGTGTACATGGAACCCTATAAACCTTTGATCTATGTTTTCTCTATTACACATGCAGATATATGATATTCCAAGGTATTGCTCTAACTAGCATAATATGAAGTACATATAATTGAAATTCTAGTAGAATTACATACCTCTTTGTCGTAGCTTGACTCCATGGAGCTTAAGAGCCTAGTGCCTCAAATGTGACACCTTAAATGGTTCACACAACACCACCAACATCTTGGAATAACTTTGGAGAAAAGGTTCCTATGCTTAAATCGGCTAGCCCTCATGTGTACACACACTAGTGCCAATTTCTTGAGCCATGGGGTCCTTATATATTGTGTCTATTAGGGTTACACCATGTAAACACTCATGTATTTCCATATTCTTCATGCTCCATGGGTTAAAACCTCCATGGAGTATCCATGGGTTACTCCATGGGTTTAGCCCAACATGAAGAACTATGGGTCACAAGCCCACATATATAAAAAATGAAGGATTTACACAATCAATCGACATATAATTAATTAGTCTCCTTTTGATCACAAAGTTAATTCAAAATTAATTCTTGATCAATACTAATTAAATAATATGATTTCATATTAATATATTAGAACTTATAATATATTAACAAATCATTAATATCCTTTTATCACAAAAGTCTATCCAAATTGTTCCGATGCCATGCAACCCAAATGGACCATGCCAAGCCGGGTCGAATACATACCAATAATAATTTGGGCTTAGACATCTAATCCAACACTACAGTGGCTGGATGTGTGCCCCTTCTTGTTTCGTCTTTTGCAATGAAATTCCCGACAGACTCCCTGATGATGGTGCTGCACTTGCTGTAGAGCAGGAGGTTTCCATGATACGATCTTCTCGGAGCTAGGGTAGGGGGCCAGTAGGGGTAGGGGATGCTACAACTTGTTTCCTTTTAATAGGCCCTTGAGTCGATTCGCTTCCTTTCTTGTTCTCTATCTTTCACTTCATGACCTTAGGTTTGGAGTTTGGGGTGTCTTGGCCAATTGTCCCTCGTTGGTTTCCTTGGTTGTTACTACGGTTGGAGTTATCGACACCATTTTCGTTTTTGTTTGGGTTATTGGCGTTGAGTTGTGCCATGACGGTGGTCACGGTAGCTGTTATAGCGGCTTGGAAGGTTGTGGGGTCCATCTGCAAAATTGGTGTTTCGACGGCTAGCTGGTTATTTCTAGCCATATGTCATCTATGATTATAGATATGAACTTATGAATGTACGCATATAAATCACATGTTTTTTTTTTATGATTCTCGTTGTTTCGACCTACATCCTTATGATGTATTAATGATAGTATGAAGAAATAGGTGTTGTACAAATGTTAAGTTACACTAATAGATTATAGATATCCGATCTTTAAGTTGGCTCAGGTTACGCGAGTTCTTGGAGGGTGTACGTCTCTTGATTTACTAATACTAGTGGTGATGAATTACATGGTAAACCTAGGACTTAGTGCGAATAGTGTAATGACTCTCATATGCCTAAATAGCGTACAAGGTGTCCAACCATTTCGCTCATTTCACGAGTGGCCTCTTCTGCTCTCTGCTCTTCTAAGTTTGCCTTAGCCTTGGCTTTAATGAGTTGTCGCCTTAGGGTGATCACCTTTTCCTCTAGAGGGCATAGTCAGTTGGTAAGGTTCTCCTGTGCTGTTTACTGATTCGGTATTGCTTCCGAGTGTTAAGGCTCACTAAGGATCTCTCCGACACCTTCATCCATGTCTGACTCCTCATCAGAATCCTCTCCCTCATGGTTCATCTCTTGGTATTCTTCAGGAACCATTTATGGGTTCTCCCCTTGCACTTCTTATGGTTCACCCTCGATCCATTCGTTGGCTATTACTGCAGGGTAGTAGGGGTCTTCAAGGTGAAGCTCAGCCATGTTGCCTTCACGAGAGTGGAAGTATGGGATACATGTAGAAAATTTAAGTGTGGAGGTCATATGGTATTCTAAAGTACTACTATCACATTACATGTTTGATCATAGGATTTCCTGGTGTACGAAATAGATGATTTTGTTAGACTTGTTGCTATTGTTTGGTATCATAAAATACTCTTGTAGTATTTTAAACTTTAGGTTTGCTTCTAATGCTCCTTTGCATGTAAGGTTTGATAAATTTTAGATTCGTTGCAACACTACCCTCCCTACCAAACACATGTTGGACGTATCTCGATTAAATATAGTTGATCAGGCTATGTTTATCCAATATATGATTACATAACAGCCTAGGTTTGACTATAGTGTTCAATATCTAAATACTTTTGTTTTGTTCTTATTAGATACGGTTCTAGCAAGTATGTATACTTTTAGAAGATACTTATATTCTTAAGGTATACTTTTAGTCTGAGTGTTTTTAGTCCAATTGTATTTATAGTTGAATATCTTCTATGTTAGATATACTAGTTCACTATAAACAATGCTCTGATACCATTCTGTCACCCCCCAAATCGGGACGGCAACAACGTCCGGGGGCGGGTGACTTCATGTACTGTATCATAACAATTGATCATGAATGAACCATAGCAACCAAACATCATACATTGGAAATACACACTTACATAGTTTAAATGTTGAATTGGTTTATCAGTTAAACAAAAGTAAGAAAAGTAAAATTTCTTGAAGTCGTACCACTTGATCTCATAGCTGAGCTTATTACCTGTTACTGGATCCCTGAGAATACAAGTCGTTTTGAAAAGTGTCAACTAAAAAGTTGGTGAGTTCATAAGCATTTTTATATAAAATGGTTTTGTATTTGTTTAGAGTAGTTCTCCTAGTACTTTCTGAAATCCAATATTTCTATAAAAATAATTTGTAAGTCTCATTCTAAAACTGTGAATATATGCATGCCTGTCCAAGGTTATATCTTGTTTGCAAAAGTGAAGCAAATATTCCCAGAAAATCTGATATTTTTTAAAAGGAAATGGTTTGAAATATTTGTTTCCGATCTTATATTAATGCATGTGTGTTAATGTTTCCAAGAATGGAAAGAGAATGATCCCAGACAACCCGATGTCATTTGCGTAAGAAAAAGGCTGGAATCTCAACCCCCGAGGTTGAGTACCAACGCGTATAGGTTACCATTTTATCCAAAAACAAGGTTTCTCCATAAATTTTATAATGTTAATTCCTTTAAGTGAGCCGTTATAACTATAATAGATAAGGACAATTTCGCCTGTCATGGCGTTTTTCGGATGCCGACGGAAAATGGTAAGATTTTTGTCACTATAGACTAGCCTAGTCTAACTGTAGTGAATAACTCATGTGTGGGGTGTCACCCCCATATAGATCTATAAACAAACTCCCACTCTCCTCCAAGAGACTCTGATTATAATTACAGGCTACGATCGTACACTCAATACGTGTCAACCGACACGTCTCACTAGATCCTTAATCGAATTTACGCAGAAAAGAAATAAAAACATATAAGGTATATTTCAGGCCCAATAAGCATGTAAGTGGACAGATAAGGCCCAATATACATGTATATTATTACTAGGCTCAAAAGGAATATGAATGTATATCCCAGACCCAATATTCATATAAAAGGACGACTAAGGCTCATTCAACATGTATACTATTTCCAGGCCCAATAAGGACGTGAATATATATATATATATATATATATATATATATATATATATATATATATATACAAGCTAGCATGTCTAGATGTTTTAAAAGTATATATAAGTTATACAATCTTGCATCTAACACAAGTATAAGAGGTTTTAGCATGATAAAAGTAATATCTTGTTTTTGACCTTTCTGTCCCAGTTTTTAGAAAAATTATAGAAAATCGTCATAAGTTGAAATTTGGATCCGTAAACTCTGATATTTTGGAAAATGAGTCTACTATATTAGTAATTTTTATTGAGATTTTTAATGGCCTCAAACCAGTGGGAAAATGTTCATCTTCACCGAATGGTCCGAAATTATTCATGAAATGATAGGCAGTTTTGTAAAAATCACCAAAAATTGTAGAAAAATCGTATGAACGTGTGCGAGTAGTCATTTTTTAGGTATGGACCTGAGATATTTTCATGTAAAATAGTTTTGAAAAATATTATAATTAAGGTGGTCAAAACAGTCCATAAATAGTCCAAAATGTTTCTATTAAAAGCTGATTTTTGACTTTAGGTTATAGATGTTTTAACACAACACTTGTGTTTGCTATTTTGAGTGTATAATCTCAGTTCTACAAGTTTACATGTAATATATATAATAACACATACTTTTCTCATGGTTTTTCATGAAGATCTAAGTGATAAATTTCATGTTCAAGTGAAGATCTAAAAGTTGAACACGTAACACATTGGTACATGCAAATATCCAATGGTTAAACAAGAGTTGACTTGTATCCTCCCCCCAAAAACATGAAAAATACGAAAGATATAGGAGTATGAATCTCACCTTGGGGTTTTTGAGATGTAGATGAAGAAGAAGATGAAACTTTGAACCTAGCATGAATTTTTGTGAGATCTCGAAACAGAGGTGGTTCTAAGGTCCAAAATCACGAAAATGAAATGTAAGGGAAAGATCTTAGCATATCTTGAAGTAAAACATTTTAGTTTTACTCTATAACTTACCAAGTTTGTACACCTTTAAAGATGATCAATTTGAAACTAACAAATGCACACACACCCACGATATTGTTGGAGAGGAAAGAAGATGGGTGGAACT